>NW_026962011.1:7183494-7491295 GCF_032445375.1 Bacillus rossius redtenbacheri | reverse complement strand
GAAAAAAAAAGAGAAACGAAAACGAGAAAAAAAAGTGGGAGCAAGAGAGTATAGAAAAGGGGAAAATATATAATGAAAGAGAAAGAGAGAAATGGAAAGAGATCAGAGAGATAGAGGCAAACATCGTGAATTCCACCTGAATCAAACATTTTTAAAACTGTTGCTGTCTATTTTCAAGACTTAATTGGACAAATAAAACTTGAAAGTAGCCTACTTGTTCTGCTATGCTGTCAGTTGTAATGTGTAGGCTATTTTTTTTTCAGTTATATATTTTTTGTGCATAACTGCTCGTCGACAGTTAGGTAATTAAAGGGGTGATTACACGGGTAGAATAAACGGGCTAGCAACTAGGGCGAGTGATGCTATCCCATTTACTCTGTCAGTGTAATCCGCCCCTTAGAGATGGTAAAACACGACGATGAAGACCAGGAATATTGAGAATAGAGTCGGCCATGACCAATAGTAGGTAACCACCTCAGTATTAACCAAGAGTGGTTCCAGGAAACCATGAGAATCGAAAATGGAGATGGTTGGACAAGGATTCTAGCCCGGCTCCTCTGATATGCGAGTTTAGTGTCTATATCATTGCGCCACTTCGAAATATTATTTCTATTAAATTTCACTTGTAGTTTGTGGATTGTGATGATTCCTAAAAGTTCATTCCAAATTATTCCGTGATAATTTTATACAAATCATTGTTTTTTATTGATTTTAATTAGAGACTGGACATGTTTTCATTGAGATCCATGATAGACGCCATAGTTCTCTGCATATTAGAGCAAATGTCACATGTTCATTGGCTGCCCACTGGTGAGACGTCCTAACTTGGAAGCCTGTGAGTCGGTAATTCATAGTTGGGGGTTCCTCATTGGCCAGGAGTTTTCCTTATAAAGTGCCAAGAGGAAGCATCTTAAGAGGTATACACAGTTGAATTCCATCCTATAGCTAGATACATCCGCGAATTTTTCTGGCACCTTATTATAATGATTAGTTTTTATATCTTTAGTGTCATTAAGATTTTCTTAAATGGCTTTATGTCTTACGGTTGTGTACAAACGTTCAAGACGACGAGACTTTCAGAATTATATTAAGCTGTGAAGTGTTGAGATCGTTCACACGACCCTCGCCAAATAAGTTTGAAATGTTGTCGGACGCAGTCGCCCAGGATCCTGTAATTAAGGCCCTTCCTACCTGGACACACACACGATGTAGAACTTCAGAAGAAACTACGCGATTTGAAAACTTCTCGAGATATCCGAGTGGTATCTGTTTGCGAGATGTGATAAAACAAATACTGTGAATTAATTTTTATAGCAGCAATTGCTGATGCTAAATCTATTTGCAGAAATAAGTCCAATCGCCTACTTCGTTGAGATAGTGTCAAGTTTGAACAGGTTGTCAGTCGGCTTCTAGATTGAGACTCTAGAGCGGAGTCGTGTTTACCGCGTCCGTCGTGCTTCGTGGACAGACACGCGGAAATTTCTCGGTTTCGTCCTGCCTCAGGGTAGAATTCAAGTAAGTCATAGGTGTGCTAAACCCATGTTTGCTTTCCCATTGGTTTATTTCTTAGCGATAACATTTTTTTATCATTTTTAAGTGGCACTACGTGATTCTCTTAATTCTCTCCTATCTGGGAATCGTTAGGTATCGATCGTAGAGGGGCGTGTACAAATAACTGCGGTCCAATCATGAACACAGTGCAAGAGTGTGAATTTTTATATTCTAACTAGCGATTAAATGAACGTGTGAAATTTCCGTGTCTCTAATCATGTATATCGAACAACAGGCTAACATTCAGTTTTGTAGGCGAACAGAAAAATGGGTCAATGGTTTCGCTTCTGATCCGCGAGTTTTTGGCCAAAAAAAAGGTTCCTGTCTGTCCACATCCATAAATGTTTCCAATCATGGAATCAACAATGGGATAAATGCGCATTGCCACCAAAGGGGAGTATTTTTGAAGGGAAATGATTCAAATTTGACGTAAGCTTATTACTTTGTTTGTAACAAACATTTTCACAGCAAGTTATGATCATCTCTCGTACGAAAAACTGTTAAGGATACGCTGAAACAAGGTGGAGTAGTTCTGTTAACTGATTTTGTTTTTAAACTGTGTTTTTAGGAGAGTGAAAATGGCTAAAACGCGTTTTCAGGATAATGTGGAGGCATGAAACTCCCGTTACAGATTTTCGAAAACACTCAAGGAACTCGCGTTACATTTTTATCTTCATTTCACTCCCATATAATGTTACGGTTACCGTTCAGAACTCAATGTTGTCCTATGCACGACGAGAAGACTGCGCGCCAATTAAGAGCCTTGTGCTTAGAGGAGATACCGCGCTAGAAGCACCAGCGAGCGTCGCTCTCTTCATCCCGCCTCACCAGCACAGATACACCCCTAACAAGGCAGGCCCCTTAAGTGCTTCTAATGTCCTATATATGTACTTCGTCGTATGAAAGGTTGCTAAACAACGAATCATTCTACTGTACAGGTGTGTTCAACATTTTTTTGTATTTTTTGTAGAGACCTGCAAAAATGTGTGTTATTTTTATCGTACCAGGATGAACTCCACACAATTTTACACAAATAAGTCGGTGTTTACTGTTAATTGGCTGTCGCCATATTTTACCTTCTCGGCCAGATGGCATGTGACTGGATATTTCAATTTTGTAACGTTCATACCGATTTCTTCTCTTTAGGGGCGTAAAAAAAAGCTCCGTTATTTTTCAACGATAATCAGTTCAAATGTGTAATGGTATGCATCCCAGCTTCCCATCCAAATTAAAAAGACGTATTTCGCACGTCTATTCTAATGATGAATACATAGGTACCGGAGAAATTCGCCTTATTTTCTGGTTATAAGTTAGAAATCCACAAACGTGTGCATACTGAAAACAATAGAAGGTGTTCATTTGACAGATGCCACAGTCAACATAACTTGGTTGCTCATGCTTCGTATGATTTTTAGGTGTCCGTCATTGACTTCGAGGGTTGCTTAGCGAACAAATATTTGATGACCAGAATGTAATCTCGTAAATTTTGCGAGTTATTTTGGTGTCAGACTAAAACATATAGTAATATGTTTGTTCTTCCTAATTATCCTTTTCCATTGCTCAAGTTTTCAGAAGGGCATGTCCAAATAACTGCAGTCCAATTATGAACACAGTGCAAGAGTATGAAGGTTTTCATTATAACTTGCGACCAATTTAATCCGTGAAATTTCTGTAACTCTAACAATAGGTCTCTAATAACAAATAAATAGAGCCATGCATACTTCGCGAAAAGATTCCGAGACTAGTATTAAGTTAAAACACTATAGCATCGTTTGTGTTTCATGATTGGGTGAATTTCTTCCAGGTGCATGCCGATTGTTACAACACCAATCACAGTAATTCAGCGCGGAAGCAAACGCGTCCTGATTTGCTCGGTCAAATAAGGAAACTATGTACTTCTCTCACAGACGGCCGCCAATCACAAGGAAGAAACTGCTGGTGCATGTATACCTTGTTGCAGTCTAGCAGGCATCCAGAATTATTTTTTCGAAAAAAACCTTGCTCATACTTAGAAGGCCGGAGTGTACATAGGACTGTGAATTTCAACCTGACACCAAATAAAACCCGCGAAATTTCCAGTTCTCTGATAATGCACAGGCAACGCCGCGGTCGTGACAGCCGCGACGTCCCTACGCCAGCCGAGGCAGGTTGGTTCCGCAATGGTTCACCCATTGCCTTCCGCGGGATGGAAGCGAAAGGGACCTCACACTCACACAGTCCTGAACCCAGGGAGAAGGTCTGAACCCTCCCCTCCCCGGCCGGGGATCGAACCCGGGGGCCTGACATAAGAGTGAATGTGCTCACACGAGCCGCGACACGCTTCAAGCACCGGGAAAGGGGAGGGAAAGAGGAAAGAGGGCGGGTAACTGAGCGTAATGGTGCATTAAATACTGGCTGCCGGCGCGATGTTCGCCGCTCCCTCGGCCACCCCCCTTGCCAACCCCCTGGGTGGGGGGCGCGCATGCGCAGTGGACGCGGCGCCGGGGGTACATAGCGACGCCGCCGTCGGGCGCGGGCGTCAGTCGCGCCTCTCCCGTCCCCCGACCACAGTGCGCCGCCGGCTGCTGGTCGAACCGGGACGCCCGGCGTCTGTCCGGGACCCCACCCGCGAGTGCGACGAGTCGGTCTCCGCGGACCTCAACACCCCTCTCTCATCGAAAACCTAGAACAATTTAATTTTACTAACTATTGAATAGCCCAACACGTATATATAACCAATTTCAGGCAACATGTCTCGCTTCTGTCGCTTCAGACTTACGCGTAAGTAAGATGGCCAAGTCTACCACACACAACAATCTTTGACTTGTTTCCTAAGTCAAAAATTTATTGTGGGGAAAACCGAATTTTACGACTACCGAGAAACTCTATAAGCTTCCATTCATATCTGCCGGGAAAGGAAACAGAGGTAAGTGAGGTTTTGTTGGAGTTTTATAACGTTTTATTACCCTAGTGAAAATGAATGTTTTTTTTTAAACTAATTGACGTTTTCCTTAATTAGTGAGTTAATGGCGTTTCCCTCTTTTTTTTAAACGTAACGTTTATTTAAAATTGCACACAACAAAATATTTGTGACATTACCTATTTGAAAAATAAAATTCACACAATAAGTACACAGCAGAGGTCCCGTAAATGAATTTAATTTAAATTTCAATGGGTTTCAGTGTTTTCAAACTCCGTAAATTACAAGCGTAACCTAACAAATCTTAAGTCGCTTCAAATGTCCGTGTCCATTGTGGATAATCACCAATACCTGGAATTGGTGAGATCTGGTGAACGCAAGAATGATCAAAGTTTATTATTACTTAGTTAAATTGTACTTCAAGAAAGGCGCAATGGTCAAGTGGTTAGAACACTCGCCGAACCCGGATTTTCGCAAGTGGGAAACGTGACGGACCTTGCCGTGGTGTGGGCTTTCTCGAGGTGCTCGCATTTCCCCCACCACCCCATTCCGTCGCTGCCCCATACCCCATCTCATCTGACCTCATGCATTCTCCAGGCGGACCGGAACGACAGGTCTGTCCCTCTGGTAGGACAGCCGGCCCCTGTGAGTGTCAGCCACATTCTATCCATGCAGACCCTGCCTCAGGCGGGAAACTACATGCGGATTTCATTTTTTTTCAATTTTTACATCACACATTTTTTAAGTATATACAAGATAATATAGTTTTAAAAAAATACTCTTTGTCTAACTTATATTTATGTCTAAAGTACTAAGTCTTTGTTATACCTGATATGCACTTTAGGTAACTACTTAAGAATACATGTTCCATCATTCAACTTTTAAACTTTTTAAGTGGAATTATTAAAAAAAATCAATTTAAAAATGTTTTCAAAAGTATTTAAGATATCTTTATAATGTGACCAACGTAGTATTTAAATAATGATTTATCAATTTTAAGCCCAGTAAGCAGGTAACTTCGTGGTGATGGAGACTTGGGGCTTGTTTGAAAAGTGAATATTCATGGGATTGGCATTGCCTCCAGTAGTTTTGAAGGTGAAAAGAAACTGAATTGCCCAGTGCTGCTCCATCCAAAGAACACAGAACACAAACTGTACGATCCACTGGTTGGGAATCGAATCAGTGGCTCTCGACCCACCAGTCAGGTATCCTCTGCTACGTATCACAAGTAGTCTCAGTGTGCGGTAGAGTCGCGAGGGTTTACTTTCCTTCTCGAATTTTGAGGATTCCCGGAAAGTTTGCACTGAAAAAAAAAAATCGTAAAAATTACTCATACAAAGTTTTGGTAATTGACCTTTGCTGTTGTGTAATTTTGAAATTTAAAAAAAATACCATTGGTGTAATTTTACAGAAACGTTTATACAAAAACAAGTCGTGCTACAGGTTTTTGTAAAAATACATGGATATATTTGTTATTACAAATACTAAAGTGTTAAATTACACATTAGTATGTATGGATGAAACTACACATACAAGCGTTCAATTAATCAGTGTCCTGTTGTTTTGCTGTGAATGCACTGTGCTTCTAAGTTCACTGACACGTCGTTGTAAAAATACAATGCTTAAAAATACAATATTTGTCAGGGTACATTCAAAACTACCAAGGAACTGCATATATATACATATATATACAAAACACATAATTATATTTTAATCTTGTACAAACAATTTCTTTGGAAACCAGTTGCAAAGAATTAGCCTGTACTTGTAAATTTTTCAACACAGAGCTATAATAATTTTTGAATTTTTCGAGAAAATACTAAGCATTTCTTTAGAAAATTGAGGCATAAATTTATGTACTTGTTGATGTTTCATTCAAATATAATTATTTAAACCATGGAAAATATAATCGAATATTCAACAAATCGAATTTATTTTGTTTTATCATGCTTATTATGTGCGCAGTTAATACTGGATAGCTATTCAACGAACGCTTTACATATAACTTCCAACTATTGCAGGAACTGGGTCAAAACAAAAAAAAAAAATGCCCAGGGTAATAATCCGAACCCAGTATTGCTGCGAACACAATTTTTGTGGTGTAACAGTTTTTATTTTTTTTTCACTTAAACGTAACACATGTTCATATATATGTGATTTCACGTGATTTTTTTTTTACATTTAAAAAGAAAATATTTTACAGTGTGCGTTACAGTGTGGATTAACGAGCTCCAGACAGACATTGATTGTTACATTACGTTTCTGTCTCGATTTTTCCGAGCGGAAGGAGAGGTCAGGACCCGCAGCCATTATCCGCCCACGGAGAAAAGGCCGCAGAGCGGTGTTGCTGGGCGTTGCAACCTCTCTTTGGAGTCTCATCCCGACCGAGTGGCGCGGAAATGAAGCTTCCGACAGACGTCAGCGCCAGAGCCGGAGACCTTGCTCACGAAACAGATATCCGCGTGGAACTTAGCTGCTGCGCAGTTCTTACTTTTATTTTATATTCATTCGGCCCTAAACTCTGAGACATAAACCACGTAATCACGTCCTCAAACCGTTAGTTTGCAAACCTGAACTAACCTCGTATCATAACACTTAGTCATTATTTTATTTGAGATATTGATAAGCAAGCAAGCATCAAATGAAAGCTGACTAAGATTCATCAGGAATTTTCGCGAGCACTTAATTTTATTTCTGACTGGCCAGGTAACAATAAAATTGAAATAGGGTTGTTTCGCTTGGAAATAAATAGCGGTAAAAGAAATGCTTGAAGTAAATTTATGTGACCGAAATTTATTATTTGTGGATGGTAGCACCACCAGTCTCAGATTTTATTTTTTATTTTTTTTAAGGTTTTGAGGTAAATAGAAGCCAGTCTGTAAACTGAATGCAAACCAAACGAAATAACTAAGAATTATAAGACTGTTTATTATTTGGAATGTTGTATTTAATGTGTACATGCTCTTCACAAATGTGTGTGAAGTACATCCAGGTACTTACTGTCACATTAGTTTAAAGGTTGGCATTATGGAATCATTACAGTCAACAGGCATTTCTGTTAAAGACACTTCATTGTAGCTGTAGCTTTAGCTGTATCAGTTGTAGCTGTAGTATATATTTTAAGTCAAATAGTCTGTATATTTTTTTTCTTCAATTTTTTTTGTACCATTTATTTTGCTTGAATAACTCAGCATACAAACGCCATAAAACAGAGTGTGATTGTAATAATATAGATGGCATATATTGATTATGGTTTTTCAATCAGTATTAAATATATATTATCAAATAATTATAGTAAATAAAAAATAAAATAATAAAATATAAATCTTGAAACTGAGCTGAAAAAAAAGTAAACTTGCTTATAAAACTACTGCCAAAACTTTATCGATTTTTACTTATTGTTAACAGTTGAAAGTAGGATGATGATACCATGAATAATTTTGGACTATCTAGAAGCTCTTTTGGCGTTCATCACGACCATTAGTGTGTCGCATGAAATTATTGAAAATTGGATGAAGTTTATATTCATAACTCTATTCCGGACCACTAATGAACATATTAGGCTGTTAGCTTATTTAGTACAGCCTCTATTTGAAGATCTAATTGACATGCAACAACCAAAGTACTAGTTTTGTATTCACGCGTGCCAAACACTTATTTTATCGGTTAAAAAAGTTATTTTATTAAAAATAAAGCAATAACTAAAATCTAAACATTATTTTGTTCCTCCTAAATGTGTACACAATAATCTCAACTGCGTAAAAAAAATTGTAGTTTTGAACGGTTATTGTTTCTGTTACATAATTATAAAAGTAACTTTTTACGTTCACTAACAGTTTCGTTCTTAAAAATTTATGGCTGACCAATTAAAAACATTTATTAAACGTAAACTAACTTGGCTTGACAGTTGATGTATCAAGTCTGAAGACGCCTGCTGCAATTCGGAGCGAGACACGGTGCAATCTACCACTTCGACGCGGCTTAACATTGAAAGCCAATGTAGCTCATTACACAACGGCCGCGAAAGCAGGAAATCTACTTTTTTTTAACGTTCTTTGTATTGTTATTGCAGTGCGGAAGATTGATTCAAGATGTTATTTTGTACATTCTGTAAACAATAGGAGTATGCAAACACATAGCAAAAAAAAGCTAAAATCAGCCGATGTCAATAAATTAGAAACATTAACAGAAAATTACATATAAGTTATTAGTAAAAAAATTATAGCAGAACAGACGGACACAGTGAGCTTACAATGACGAAACAATAGCAACAAGAATAGTAAGTAACAACAAAAAATGTCATTGGACAACACAGTAACAAACAGAAGAACACAACTATGAGACTAAACAAATAATGTGGACAACACAACAACACAGAGCAACACATGCTAAACCAGCTATGTGACAAAAACACAACGACGACAGCACAGACAAACAGTAGGCTGCTTCCTAAGGCAACAGTTTTGATGTTTCGGGATCTGAGATCTGTTCCCGTCCTCAGGCACAACAAACAGACTGAGGTCTTATGACGTACAGTGTTACCAGAAAAGGAGTATGTTCAAAACTAACATCTTGGTTTTATTTAACGTTTCGTCAAACTGGCCATTTGGTGACTTTTTTTAAATCCAGTTGTTTTTTTAATATTTCTGAACGTTTTGGTTCCCGTAATTGATACCCAAGAATATACACGTATATAATTTTGTTGGAGAAGTTTTGCAGACAGCAGTTTCGGGAGCAAACCTCACTCTGGCGTACGAGCAAATCTGGGCGAGGGGGGAGCTGGGAGTTGGCTGAACATGAACGTAACGCAGCGGTCGCCCGCACCAGACGTGTGTGCACACGTGGCTTGTCTTTGATGAGGGAGGGGGGGGGGGGGTATAAGGGTGAAACACACGCACGCTGTCTCGAAGGGAACTGCGAAGTTCGCCGTCCTTTGATGTCGTTGCGCCCAGGCATTCCATCTCCCGCGGGGAAACCAGTTTTGTGTCCTTATCCATCACTCTCCCGAGACCAGCAGCATGAGGTTGGCTCGGAACGCTTTTCCGTCTGCGGGACACAGTATACGCTTTTTTCTCAATATTTTTTTGCTCATAAAAAGCGTCCAACCATCGTAGCCAATCTTTCAAAGCGTCTACGAGGGCCAGGAGAACATGTTCATCATTTCCGAAATCATAAAAAAAAACATTGCCTTCATTGGCTTCAATGGAATGACAAAAGTTTTGAAAAAATGTTGTTCAATCATTTGCTGCAATTAATTAGTATGATTTAAATATATTGATTTTACTAGCTAAAAACCCGTGTGTTCACTCCCAAATTTTAAGGGTATTGTTGGTATTTTACAATTTTAAGAGAAGTATGTGATAAATTCCAAACTTTTTTTACTAAATGAATAGACACAACAAAATACCAGGTGTAAATAATATTTAATTCATAAAAAAAACCGTTTAACAGTTATATATTTTAAATAGGTATACGTAAGCCTGTTAGTAAAGATTAACTGTCCTATTTTATAACTCTCGTCTAAGTGTATGAAATCGTCGACAATATAAAGATCGCAAAAATTGCGCCTAATTTTTAACATTTAAATTATGTAATAGTTTACACTTACACTTTCATTTATTTTGGTTATACCTACGCTCAGATTGATTAAATATTTTCACCTTCTGTATGGTTACCTACAATATTTTAAGATTTTTGAAACAATCACATCTTCATTTGAAGGACAAGTCATAGCTTTTCCCTCTTCTTTATTAATAGTGGTTAGTTCTGAGTTCAAGTATTATACATCAAGGTATATTAGTTTTAAATTTGCGACACTTTTTCTGTAGAGATTTATTTTTTCTGGTGATTAGTAGCGAACGTAAAAAGAAATAATGCTTGGAGCAGGTGGTTTAAACGCACTTGCTGAGTTGTGTTGCTAATGTTATGCTTATGTGCACAAAACCAGTCCTTTTCTTGTCATTTTTTTTGTATACACTTTCTTGGTGCTTATTGTTCAAGCTAGCTTGTCACGTGTTTGTAGGCATTGTAGATTTTGGCCGCGGGAAATTTGTCACTGCGCAACTCCGCCAACGCTCCACCTCAACAGAGTGGATATTAAGTGTTATTTATTGAATCTTAGTTTTTTTCTTTATATTCGCTAAACAAAATCGAAAACTCCACGAACATTAAAGCGATTATGTCACGCATTTTAAATATGACTACGCGTTGTAAGCCAACATACGAGCAATGTCATTAAAATAATATAACTAAAAGAATCTTTCGTTGTAAACATGCAACAAAAAGTGAAATTTTTTTATCAAATCTGTGTGGGGAAAACGAGGAATTATTTTCCGTTAGAATTTGCAGTAGCAGAATTTTTTTAAGAGCTTTGTAACATTTTCATAAGCTAATAGCACAAGGGTAGATAAGCAAATCAGTTTTGTTTCATTGTATGTTCTTGTGGTATTCACACAGTACAATTCAAATTCACGAATATTTCACAAAATATTCCCCACCACTAAATGAGTTTCTTTACAGCATGCACGACGGTTACAATAATCACTCTATGTCGTCCTCTACATTGTGCGGAGGTTTATATACGAAACGCATGAAAGAAATTAATTTAATTATACCTATTTTTCTCATATTAAAATGTACCAAATGATAGTTGAGAGATTTGTTAGATTGAAAATAAATAAAATACTCAAAGTCTAAAATACAACAAAATGCAATGGCTTGTAAAGTTTTTGTTAATTTTTCTGAGGTTCTCTTTTTGAGTGTAGCAACTAAAAAAAAAACTGGCTCGCTGAACTCTATACATGCTTAGAAATTAATGTAAAATAACGGACATTTGAGAGGAAAAAGTTTTATTAAGTACATGAAGAGCTCTCAGTGGTTCCTGGATATTCGTTTAGACAATAAAGAAAAAAAGGAGAGCTGTTCACCTGTAGTTTCATCCAGTACCCGTAAAGTCGCGAGGATACGCGTGAATCTACGAAGATCCCTGGATACTTTGCAACCGGCCTTCTTCACAGGTGTTCCAACAACGTAGAGTGTCCACCCCATGTTACACGGCGAGCGATATGTGTCCCAGGAGCAGCGAAATCCGCGCGAGGACGACCACAGGCGTCTCTCGTGCACACCAGATGTATACGTCCAGACGTCAACATTCCCCGGTGGCCGAACGCCAACGGAAATACTCGTCATCCTGGAGAAAGAGCGAGACTCAGGGGAAAAAAAAAGTAAAACCACGGACTTCAAAACATCGTGGCATTTCACCTCGATTATAAACCAAATGCGCGGTAACTACAAACAAGAAGATAGCTGCTGATTCGTAAAATTGTTCGCGTTTAATCTTATATGTATAAAAAAAAACAATGTTTGTATGTTCTACTTCTACGTTTTCGTTATTTTCTTCGATATTCGTTAAGTGATCATACCTATCTGCGAGTCCAACACACCTTTCTCCTTCCAACTCCAGAGGCGGGGAAAATACCACTCGCAGCTCCGAAGTGTGATCTGTAAGACTGATTTATTTTCATGATTGAACAATTATTTTATAAGCAAAAAATTTTTTGTAGGCTATTTTTTTTTAAGAAGAAAGAGAAGCCACAAGTGTCCACAGTTTTTTTTGTTGTGTACTATCGTACATATCATTTCACACTATATAAATATCACCAAAGCATAGAGACTTTTTCCAGTTATTCCTCTCGTCGGAACATAGCTACACATCACACTTAAAGTAGCTAATATGTCCAATTTTCAGAGCTAACATATGCAAGATTCCAATGTCTACCATTCTCTATTAGTAGTATAGGAATGTATGTCCTGAAACTGGGTTCTGGGTGAGGAGCCTGAGGAGACGGTCCGCCATCATGGATTGTGACGTCACGGCGGCCATCTTGGATGAGTGTAACGGGACACCGCGTAACGGGACACCGCGTAACGGGACAAGTAGATCACGGCGGCCATTTTGGATCCGCCATCTTGGATCCGCCATTTTGGATGACGTCATTGTGTTCTCGAACATTCCGGCGATGTGTTTTCCGCCATTTTGAATGATGACGTCACCGTTGCATTTTCCGTTACGCCCGCCATCTTTAACTTTTTTATTTATTATCCGATTTTAATGAAAAAATTCATTTAATAAAATTTTAATAAAATACCTATAAAAAATATACTATTACGACACGGAGTTCGGAGTCCTCGGTTCGAACCCGGTGAGGACAAAAAAATTAAAAATGGCGGTCGATCCTTCCCCCTAGGTGACTGCAGGCAGACTGACTCCCACCACTTTTTTTCAAAGCATATATATCGTCACCTAGTATGACGTCATGTCCGCCATCTTGTCTTCGATGCTGGAGGCCACCATCTTGTTTTCGGCCGCTAGAGTACGCTGACGCCATGTTAGTTTAACTCTTACCCGCTAGAGTGCAGTAAACATTTATTATTGCTGTGACACCCGCCATCTTGTCATTTGGCCGCCATCTTGAAAATCCGTAATTATTTAGCTAGAAATTCGGGAAAAGTTCCAAAATTCATTAAATAAATCACTCATTAACTCACATATTGATTCGACGGATTCCCGTCTTTGGTTCGATACCCGATCGATGCAATAATGTTTAATTTTATGTAAAAAAAATAATTGCCATAAACCATGTTCAAAATTCATTAAATAAATTGACAATAAATATACTGATTGAATAGATCGAATAAGGTCCTTGGTTCGATCCCTGACCGATACCAAAAAACAACTTTAATTTTAAAAAAGTATCACTAAAGTGTAAGGTTTGAGAAAATAAAAACTCCACAAGTTCTTTTAAAAAAACTTTTATTACATACATACTACACTACTACAAGTACAAAAAAATACACAGACAAATTACTAAAGCCTTGTGGATTTCTCGACGTCTGCATCTGCCACCCACGAATTGAAGCGAGGTGGAAAGCCCCACCACTTGACGTAGGACAGTCCATTTCTTCGTTTTATAATCTTCTCCACCAAGTACGTATCGGGATACAACGTAGGCTGAATCTCTTCGGCATAGAAGCCGCCATGGATAGGTTTGTGGTCCAAATCTTCGAGGTAGTAGGTCCTAGGCTCTGATTCACGAACATGTGCCACACGGAAAAGTTCGGGACTCCAGTTTGCAGTGAAACCTTTCTCGAAGATACCTTTCTGCTTGGAGATTCGCACAATGTCACCGACGTTAGCTTTACGCTTTCGTGGATCTTTCTTCTTCGTGTTGGGAAAAACTGTTTGAAGCAGGCGATTATCCTTTACGTCCTTTGGCTTCATTTTCGTGGTAGAATGCACAGTGGAATTATACTCGCTTATTAGTTTCGGCAAGATGTCAAGCCACTTGTAATTTCCGTTAGCCGTGAACTGCCGCCACATCTTGGAACGCAAAGTTCTGTTAAACCTTTCGACAACGGAGGCTTTGACGTTACTAAATGTAGAGTAGTGTTTGATGCCATACTTCTTCACCAAAGCCTTGAAGGTCGCATTGTAGAATTCTTTCCCGAGGTCCGTTTGCAGGTGCGACGGTACACGTCCATCATGCAAAATATTGTTCATGGCCTTGGCTACGTCAGTTGCAGTCTTTGATTTGACAGGTCTAGCCCAAGCGAACTTGCTATAAACATCGATGACTGTCAACATGTACTTGAAACCTTTATTCAATCGGGAATACGGTATCATCTCAACAAGGTCCGCCTGGAATAAATCATCAATTCCACGAACTATGACTTTGCGACGAAGGTATTTTCGTCTAGCAGGAGCATGAAGTTCGCGAGCGATTCCGGTTCGACTCATTGTATGTAGCCGGCTTCCTTCAGTTCTTCAAGTATGGAGACTATTTCGTTGATGTGCGAATAGTTTCCTACACTAAGCGAAGCATGTAGAATTCTAAGGCGATCAACTAATTCATTAGGGTCGTCCCAATATACATAATCAAATGTCTGACAACTTTCTAGCTTTTTTAAACCTTCGCCATGTATTGTTAGTTCACTGAAGAGATTAGCGAGAATGTCCATTTTTTCATGATCTACGTCTTTATATACACCACTATCTGGATCGTTATCGCGAAAATGTGCGTTGGTTAGCTCTAGCAGTTTTTTGTACTCTTGTAAGTCGTTGTGAGAATATCCTTTAGGTTCCCTGCGAAACAGCAATTCGTACAGACCCGGAGTCCCGCGCGTTTTGAACTCTGCCACGCGCACGATGTTTCCTGGTAGAAAGTCTATTTCTTTAGCACCGAGGAACCACTTATTATGTTTTCTGTACACTCCGTAGGTCGTGTCATTATTCCGGCTCGTAAATGATATCAGGTATGGTCGGACCATTGCATTAACTTGATGTCCCTTTTTCGGTATTTTTTTCTTGTGCATGGACTCTGTACTTGTTAAGTCCTCTTCTTCTCGATCCGGTTCATACCTTCTCTTCTTTACAGTCGGCATTTCATCTTCAACTTCTGCCTTCACAATGATGGCTGGTTCTTCCTTGTTTTTAAGTTCGTCGAGGCGACTAGTGATTGGTTTAAATATCTCCTCATTTTCCATCTCACGTGCAAGTCTGGTTCGTCTAGCAAGTAAATATTTTTCGCGAACAGACTGTATAGCTCGATGAAGGTCACTGGCCAGGTCCGACATTGTACTGGCTGAAAACTTATTGCAAGACCTCCTTATATACTTTTTTATTCGTTCGCAGAAACTTCTTTCTTGTGTTTGGCCAAATCTGAATTTGTTGACAAGAGAGATAGTGATGCTTTCAGACTACTTTGAAAAGTCCTCAGATCGTCCCGTCTTTGTGCATTCGATACTTCGATCATGTCGCGAATGCGAGAATCCGAAGCTTCCACGCGCTGGTCTATGGCTACGAGGTACTCAAGTAATTCCTTTTTCACCCCGTCTATTTTTTGAGCCAGTAGCGAAATGTATTTGCGGATAACGTCGTCATGAGACTTGAGAGCAGTACGTAAGTCTCGACTGCTACGTCCAAATTTCGAAATGCTATGGCTCATGTTTGGCGATAAACTGATCGAAACCTCGTCTGTACCTGCCCTTATATAGAGGCCAGTCTTTGACTATAACTAGGAATCCGTGTTCTTCTTTCCAACACAAGGAGCACATGTCTTTGAATTCCTGGAATGTCATGTCGGTGTTTACGTGATCATCATAAGCGTGGCGTAAATTAAGTTCGTCCATGCGAAACAAAACTATGACATTTGCGTTGTCTCGTAGGAGATGTTTTGGAATACGACTGTACGTCTGACACAGGTAAACGCAGTCTACCTTGGCGTGTCTGCCCATGGAAAAGTACTCTTGTATTATGCCTTGTTTCTCGCACATTACATCGTCGAAAACAAACACGGAATTGGCTTTTGCTTCGCTTGGAGGTACAACATCGGTATTATCGCTAAACGGAAAATACTCCAGACCATCCACCGAGCGTAGAACAGTGGCCAAGCGCTGGTACTTTGGCTGTTGCAACGACTTGGAATACAAGTAAACGTTCTCGAACCGAAGACCATTTGGTTCCTCCAGTAAACTCAGTAAAACACACGTCTTGCCACAGTTTGACGGTCCTGCTATGATGCATCGTACGGTGGACGGTAATAATACACCATGTCGCGATTCGCGACCGCTAGTTTCATCGTCTTGCGTAATGCGCACGGGCAAACACACTTCGTGCTTGACGACCTGCATTGTACTAAAGTAATTGTATAAAAGAAGCGTATTTATACTTTCTGGTCAGTTGTGCGTAATGACTCGAAGAGGTAAGAACAAAAAACACATCGGCGCGGGACTCGTAAACTCGCTGATAAACAAACTACCATTCGAGCTACACATTCCCGGCTACAGATTCTGCGGCCCCGGCACGAAACTAGCGAAAAGGTTAGCTCGCGGTGACGTGGGCATTAATTCTCTCGACGAAAAGTGCAAGCAGCACGATATCGCATATTCATTAAGCAAGGATCTGGAATCCAGGCACTGGGCCGACGAGATATTGGCACAGGAAGCCGAAGATATAAGTAAATCGTCGAACGCGGGACTAGGAGAGAAAATCGCAGCGTGGGGCGTTTCCAAAATCACGAAGGCAAAGACGAAATTAGGACTGGGTGCTCGTCGAACCAGCTACATCAAGTCAAAGACTAACTCACGCAAGACCAAGAAGCGCAAGATCGGTGCAGGCGTGCAAAAAGCCAAGCAAAAACTACAGACTCTCGACAAGAAGATTATAGGAGGATTTCTTCCTTTGCTTTTGCCTGCATTGGGTGCTCTCGGAGGCCTTATCGGTGCAACGAGCGGTATAGTGCGGGCAGTCAACACTTCGAAGAATGAGCGCAAGCAGTTAAAAGAAGCACAGCGACACAACGCCAACATGGAAGCCATTGCCATCGGTAAAAAAAAAAACGGTGCAGGACTGTACTTGCAACCTCACAAGACAGGACGAGGCATGAGAAAGAAACGTGTAAAGAGAAAATCCTAAGTTCCCTGCCGAAACGACCGCTCACCAACGTAGATTTAATAAAGTACGCACGCAAACTGAAAATACCAAATTTCCGCGGTGTGTTTATGCGAGACACTCTGCCCAGCAAGCCAAAGACACGCGAGCGCGCCATAATTAATTTAGACACGTCGTCGGGTCGAGGCACGCACTGGGTGGCCTATGTAAAGTCTGGAAACATGGTCGAGTACTACGACAGTTTCGGTAATTTACGGCCTCCGCCAGAACTGCGACAGTACCTGGGCCGGTCCACTACATTGTTTTACAATTACGAAACGGAACAGAGGCCTAATCAAACAAACTGCGGACACTTGTGTCTTCGCTTTTTAACAAACAAAAATTAGCTGACAAATAAAAATTGCTACTTAAAGGTTGTGCAGTGATGATAATTTATTAGTCATGTCGATAACACTTACCTTGACAGGTCACGCATCTGAGCTGCGGGCGGTTCATTTCCCGCCTCTGGATTTAGACGGAGAATGGTGTATCGGACTCGTAGATTTTCAAACGTATAATGCCATACCTAATATCGATGAGGAAAACTGCAAGATCTGCTTCCTGAAAAGTGATGGGACCGCTCATGAAATACGGTTACCTGTTAGCTCTTACGAAATTGACGACATTGCAAATTACATCAGGGATATGTTACCACAGGATGTAGACTTTCAACTGCGTGGAAATCCAAACACTCAAAAAAGCATTCTAACATGCAGTGAAAATGTCGACTTTACGAAACCTGGCACCATAGGTACGATGCTCGGATTCGAATCAAAGGTTTATGATACGGGAAGAACGTACGAATCTACACGCGCAGTAAACATTTTGCCTGTGAATGTCATAAGAATAAACTGTAATTTGGCAAGTGGAACGTATCTCAACGGAAGACTAAGCAACATGCTGCACGAGTTTTCGCCGATGGTCCCGCCAGGATATAAACTGGTCGAAGTACCGCAAAGTATCATTTACGTTCCAGTCGTCGTGAAGTGCGCACACGAAGTCGTCGTCCGAATCGTTGACCAGCGAGGACGATTGGTGAATTTTCAAGACGAAGAAATTACATTACGTCTGCACTTGAAGCGATGGGCATAAAGTTCGTAACACCGATCAGTTATAAAAGAAATCGTATTGGCGTGAACAAGAACAGTTCTCTACCAGACATCGGTGCATTAACACCTGACAACATAAAGTATCTTCTCAGTATTGGACAAGTGCCGAATAAATATGGAAGACGAAATCCTCAACGTGGAAGATCCAGTCATTTTTGATGACAGCATTACGAAAATGGAATTGCACGAGTACCAGCCTTTCCTGCTCGGACCGTACGCACTACCATCGGAAGTACGCATTGCAGTACAGCACCAAGATATTTGTACTTTACCTTCGCAGTCATTTCTACGTATAAGAGGCACGCTTACAAAAGCGGATGGTACGCATCCGACAACGACGTCAATATCCTGCAATGGTATTCTTCACCTAATCGAGCGCATTACTTATGTACTCAATGGTGTCGAGGTAGACCAGACGAGAGATGTAGGCATAACATCTGCTATGAAAAATTACCTTTCGCTCACGCCAAATGAACTGTCTGCTGCAAAGATGGCCGGTTGGGCTCTCGAGGATGAATATAAGCTTCCGGTTTATGCCGAAGGGAAGTTCGAAGTTTGTGTTCCTCTGTCCATGCTTCTTGGATTCGCTGAGGACTACAAGCATATAATCATTAATTCGAAACAAGAGCTCGTACTGCTTCTAGCCAACACGCACATTAATGCAATTGTCGCCGCTGCAGAAAACCCTCAAGATGTCTCGCTAACACTACAGTCTATCGAGTGGATGCTGCCCCACATCCAAGTGAGCACCGTTGAACGAGTCAAGATGTTGTAGAACATAGAAAATTGCAAGAATTTCGATGTGCCATTCCGATCCTGGAGCCTGGAAACTTATCCTGGCTTGCCTCATAGTCAGCGTATCAATTGGATAGTAAAGTCCAGCTTCGCTACGGAAAAACCAAGATACATCATCGTTGGGCTTCAGACCGGAAGACAGCTCAATGCAGGAGTAAGTCGCTCCGTATTCGATAACTGTCAAATACGCAATGTAAAAATATTTTTAAACAGCGAAAGTTATCCGTACGTTGACATGAACATGGACTTTGAAAGTGGAAGATTCCTTCTAGCATATCAAATGTATGCCAAGTTTCAGCAAGCTTACTATGGATGGAGACAGTCACCGATACTGAGTCCCGACAGTTTCAAGAACAAGGCACCGTTAATGGTGTTTGACGTTTCCAAACAGGATGATCGAATAAATTCAAACATCATCGACTGTAGGATCGAGATAACGACTAGCGGAAATATTCCACCAAACACCTATGCTTTTTGTCTGATACTTCACGATCGGCTTGCTTCGTACAATTGTCGAGACAAACTTGTGAAAATTCTGACATAAATACTGTTTCGTTTTCGATAATAATTTAGTTACGACCGAGCATTGCTAGCGACAAGATGTACTGCAACCTGCAAGGTTTCCACAGTCAAAATGGATTCGTGCTCAAGGAAATTAGCGTCACCTCTGGAGACAAGACTCGAACCCGCAGCTTCCGACCTCCGTATCCGTGGAAACTACTAGACGAAAAAAGCAAACGATCGAACGAATGGCTATGTAAATATTATCACGGACTAGAGTGGGACGAAGGAAAAATTCCGTACCACCAAGTGAAAAACACTATTGAATATTTACTAGTTCAAAACGAAATAATCTACGTTGCCGGACCCGAACAGAAGAAATGGCTACGAGAACTGTGCGACGTTGGAGCAGCTGAAATCGTAGATATACAGACCGACTACGGCTGTCCTTCCCTGCGCAAGCTTAGTGCAATATACGACATGCAGCCATGTGACAAGTTTGAACGTGTCTCTGCCTGTACAAACTCGCAGCTAATGCAGAAATGGCACACACACAATGTTAGTAGGAGCCTGCATATATAAATGGCGTACATACGTACGTGCCTTCAGTTGACGTTCGACCTGCAAGAAGATGTTTACGTTTCATCCTGCTAACGTGTACGTGAGCGCAAGACCTAGCTTCAGCAGTGTCGAGTACAGCTACTGGGATTCCGGATATCTACGTACATATACAGAAACCTGTGATGGAGGTGCTCAGCATTGGCGGTTTGCGCACTTTCCTGTGTCCTACGAACCGACTCAGCAGCTGGTAGCTTGTTGCGAACCTGGCAACTGTGCCGTCTATCACATGAGACCACACACAATCCTTCCTGCTAGCATCGTTGAGGTAGTCGCCTCGTCTGCATGTGCAACACCAAACATGGCCGTGTTGCAACCTGTTGCGACCTGTGATGCTTCTACGCAGACGCCCAAACGGTGTGTGTCTCGTCGTCGCAGTTCAGGCAGTGAATCTGTCCCAACTAGCACTGAGCCAAAGCCCAGGCGTAGACGTGGTCACAGACGTCACCGACCATGTCTTGTCGGAGTTGTCAACGTCGCAGAAGATGACCATCTGGAAACCTGTGTTCCTGATACCATGACCGGCGAACCAGTTGGAACCGGAGTCAACGAACCAGTTGGAACCGGAGTCGACGTGTCAGTTCGTGCGGCATTAAAGACTGTGCTTGTGAAAATGCTTGATTCCTTAACCTAATATGTATTTGTGTACTTTATATAAATAAATGTGTAAAACTGGAACTCGTGTGTTTTTTATTTCTACAATTTTTAGGTACCTAATAAAAAATTTTTAAATACAGACATTATTTTGACTCATGAGGTATACCAGTAGACCACGGGTATATAAGCGAGGTTCAGACGACTGGACCCGCAGTTCACCTCTGGTCGCGGTGCAGTACGGACGTGCTCTCTCCATTAAGTTTCGTGAGGTTTAGTTATGTCGACCGGAATAGAATGTTTACCGACAGCAGCAGGGACCTCGATGGCAGCAACAATGATGGAGTCGGAGATCCCGATACCGACTGCAGAGGAGACCACGGTGGCGGTGGAGATCCCGATACCTGCTGCAGAGGAGACAACGATACGTGCTGTTCCATCATCAGCTGAAGTTTCATCGTCAGCAATGGATTCTTCAACTAATGAAGAGCGTACATTGCGTCAGTGCAAATACTGTGACGCATCATTTACTAGAACTTCAAATGCGCGCAGACATGAAAGAAGCAGCTGTCCGAATAATTTACTGAAACGAATACTGTTTCAGTGCAAAAAGTGCAATAAACTAATTTCACGTCTCGATAGCTTGCATCTTCATTATAAAAAATGCTCCGAGACGTATAATGAACATGGTTATTGATTTGACTCATGTGTTGTACCGGCTAATGAGACTATATAAGTGAGACCCCAGGTGATATGGACTTCAGTCCGTCTCTGGCTGCGGTGATGAACGGCTCGGATAGTTAGACTTGTATAACATAATGGACCAGTATCTATCTATTCTTGAGAACTCGATGGCATCATTACCAGTATCAACACCAACCTGGATCGAAGGTCTACCATCATCAGTGCAGAGCCCGATGACAACGATGTCTACAACTACACCTGCTCTCTCAGCACAGCGGGAGATTTCGACGCGTGCAACATCTTCTGCAGAACAGACCTCAACGGCTTCAGAAGTTAACATGTCAGCAGTGTTACAATGGTTGTCAACAGTTCCAGTGGCATTGATGAAGGAAGGTGCATCCAACGGTGTTCCATCATCCGGCTGCACGTACTGCGAGAAGATCAAAAACTTGAAATTACGTGATTATGTAATACACAATTGTAGTGATAACTCTGAACGCATTAAATATCAGTGCAACAGATGTTTAAGCAAGTTTGTACAATATGGAAGATTAAAACGGCACCTCAGGAATTGTGATAGACTGGCTGTACATTCATCGGAATCAAGCTGTATATTTTGTAACAAAACATTGGCAAATATTCAAAGTGCACAACGACACGAAATATATCACTGTCCTTTTAATGAAGTCGATAATTCTGCTTTGTGTGCAAATTGTGGTGTACCAATATGTCGACCTGATAAACTGAATAGACATTTAAAGTCATGTAAAGGACTTAGTCTGTATAGTAAGAAGACTGTTTCAATCGAGAAATCCACAAGGCTTTAGTAATTTGTCAGTGTATTTTTTTTGTACTTGTAGTAGTGTAGTATGTATGTAATAAATATTATGTTTGTAAAAGAACTTGCGGTGTTTTTTATTTTCTCAAACCTTACACTTTTCTGGTACTTTTTTAAATATTAATGTTGTTTTGTGTCATCCAGGGATCGAACCAAGGACCTAAGTCGATCCAATCAATCATTATATGGATTACAAATTTATTTAATGAATTTTGAACTTTTTCCCGAATCTCTAGCATTAAAATTACGAATTTCCAATATGGTAGTCTTGACGTCTGATAGGATGATGGTAGTAGAGGATTTAAAGTCTCTTTAAGAATGTTGAACATGGTTTATTGAATTTATTATTTTTTCATAAAATTAAACATTATTGCATCGATCAGGTATCGAACCGAGGACAGGAATCCATCGAATCAATATGTAAATTAATGAGTGATTTATTTAATGAATTTTGGAACTTTTCCCGAATTTCTAGCTAAATAATTACGGATTTTCAAGATGGCGGCCAAATGACAAGATGGCGGGTGTCACAGCAATAATAAATGATTACTGCACTCTAGCGGGTAAGAGTTAAACTAACATGGCGTCAGCGTACTCTAGCGGCCGAAAACAAGATGGTGGCCTCCAGCATCGAAGACAAGATGGCGGACATGACGTCATACTAGGTGACGATATATATGCTTTGAAAAAAAGTGGTGGGAGTCAGTCTGCCTGCAGTCATCTAGGGGGAAGGATCGACCGCCATTTTTAATTTTTTTGTCCTCACCAGGTTCGAACCGAGGACTCCGAACTCCGTGTCATAATAGTATATTTTTTATAGGTATTTTATTAAAATTTTATTAAATGAATTTTTTCATTAAAATCGGATAATAAATAAAAAAGTTAAAGATGGCGGGCGTAACGGAAAATGCAACGGTGACGTCATCATCCAATATGGCGGAAAACACATCGCCGGAATTTTCGAGAACACACAATTACGTCATCCAAAATGGCGGATCCAAGATGGCGGATCCAAAATGGCCGCCGTGATCTACTTGTCCCGTTACGCGGTGTCCCGTTACGCGGTGTCCCGTTACGCGGTGTCCCGTTACGCGGTGTCCCGTTACACTCATCCAAGATGGCCGCCGTGATGTCACAATCCATGATGGCGGACCGTCTCCTCAGGCTCCTCACCCAGAACCCAGTTTCAGGACATACATTCCTATACTACTTCTATTATTTATTCTTTCGTGTTGTTTTCAAAATAATGTTACGGAAGAAGGCTAAACAAATTTAGCTTACATTAAAAATGAGCGCCATTAAAGGCCACTTCCAAAACAGGGTGCCAATATGACCTATAACATCAAAATACTTACAAAATCATACAGAGCTGTACATTAAATGGTTAATTTAGCTTTCAGAGTTCATATCCTACTAATATTATAAACGCGAAAGTTTGTAAGTATGGATGTTTGTTACTCTTTAACGTAAAAACTACTGAATGGATTTTAATGAAACATTACAATAATTTAGCTTATACATCAGCATAACCCATAGGCTACATATTAAAATGAAATTCCATCCTTAATGGAGTGAATAAATGAAAAATTCATTTTATAACAGAAAAAATCATACGTCATAGACATACAAATAGTGAGTGAGTGTCATTTCTCTATATCTGCCACACGATCATAAACATAGTAAGGTCTTGCAAATTCATATTTTTCTCCTTGGTAGGACCAGCCCGCTTAGTGGAGCTCGCAGCGGCTAGCAAAATAAAGGTGCTAATAACAGTTTGGTTCTTAACTTCGTCAATAGATAGAGTTGCCTTGAATATTAAACACACCTTCGTTCGATGCGTTTGTCATATCTTTAATTTTCGTTTGTTTGTGCCGTATGCGTTCCTACACCATTCATCCGATTGCGATTAAATTTTGGTAAGTTGTTATGCGGATGCCCTTGAAGGTTTCTGAGATGGTATAACTCTTTTACAATAGTTGGAGCACTAATCGTTTAAAAAAAATGTGTTTATTTCATATTATATAGCGGTACTTCGTCTGTTTTTGTTGTCTATGTGCGCACGCATGAGACAATTTATTTAAATATAAAAGAGAGACAGAGATAGAATGATATATATATACAGAGTGAGATTGAGAGAGACAGAGAGATAAATTGAGATAGAGCGAGGTATAGAGAATGAAATGGGTTAGATAAAGAGGTATATAGATGTATAGCGCTATATAGAGATTTATATATAGAAGAGATAGAGATAGTGGGAGGTATATATGTATATATGTAGTTATAAAGATATAAATAGAGATAGATATATATATATGTAAATAGAGATAAATATATATTTATAGATATGGATGGATGATTTGTATATGTGTAACTACTTTAAACGTATTACAAAACAAAACTGAATGAGGCATTGCAATGCATGCTGAGCATTAGCTAGATAATGGAATAATTTCAATATTAGTAATATCTTATTTTTCCGCTTTTTTTCTATATTGCTTTATAAAGTCTAGATTACATACAGACTACCAATTTTTCGATATATACATGTAAATAAATATACACTGGCAGAACAACGTCTGTCGGGATTTGAAAGTGATAAAAATTATTTTGCACACTTGACATTCAAATTAAGAATACAATTACTAACTACATCTGATTTCGAAAAAAGTCACCTTCACCCTGTTTTCATCCCGGGCAACGCTGGGTACTGCAGCTAGTAGTCCTTATAAACAAGTAATTTAGCCATTGAATAATATAGTTTACAATATAAATCCAGTCAGTGAAGGCTGGGTTGAATGACTAGGAACAATACAAAGAGCATGTATACATAGAGTATACTGGCGGGAATATTGAAGTGCTGTCCTATCAGTTAATGGCCACAGACAATAAAATGAATTTATAATAAAACAAATTTTTCAGTATATGTTGTGTGACATATTATCGTACACCATGTATTTGAAAAACGAGAAATTACAAAATGTTTGCCGATTTCATTGTGCTAGCTACCTTCCAGATAATCAGCTTTGAACGTGCATGTACAGTGAAAACAGTTTTGCCTATAAAGGTATAAATTATTATATCTTCAGAGTTAAATAACACAGGCCAACCAAAAATTTTATTTTGAAAACTTTTTTTGACTTTAGTAGCTGATATTTATAGATTTTTTTTGTGCTGAATCCAAATCTTGCTGTGATTTTTTTGTATCACCCATAGTTTTCGAGTAATCAGCTATTATATAGTATAAATCCTCTATATGGGAAAATTAATGAAACACTGTGTTTCATCATAAGCATGGTTTGTATTTATAGTAGGCTACTTACAACAGTGATATAATGTGCTAATACAGGCTTCACTTGTAAGTTGGTATTGGTTTATACTTTCTTTCTCTTTTTTCTTTGAAGCTTCTTGTGTAGCTTTTTCTGCGATGAGTTGTTTGCTGAACTTCTCGGTGAAGTGACCAGCAGTAGTTCCCCATCATGTTGGTGTTCCAGCGGCCCTGGTAGCGTTTTTCCATCACTTTAATGTCCTGGTGAAAACGCTCACCTTGCTCTTCATTAACATCTCCCAAATTCTCCGGGAAGTGATCTAGGTGACTGTTTAAATAAAAAGTGAACTTTCAGGCTCATCAAACATCCTAAATTTTTAAACTTGTTTAACATTTTAGCTACAATAGAAACATATTCTGGGTGTTTTTCATTTCCCAAGAACTCTTTAACAACTTGCTTGAATGATAGCCATGCTTCTTTCTCATTTAAGGTAATTGTGGATTCAAAGTTAACGTCAAACATCATTTTTCTAATGTCAGGTCCGACGAAGACGCCTTCTTTTAGTTTAGCTTCTGAAAGGTGTGGAAATTGTTGGCAGAGATACTTGAAACATGTTCCATCTTTAGGCAAAGCCTTGACAAACTTTTTCATGAGGCCTAACTTTATATGTAGAGGTGGTAGAAGTACGTTTTGTGGATCTACTAGGATTTTGCGCAGAATGTTTTTCTCGCCAGGTTTTAAAGACTCCCTCACAGACCAGTTCTTTCTGCACCAATGTTGATCCCTTGCTCTACTGTCCCATTCACACAAGAAACAAGGAAATTTGGTAAAACCACTTTGCTGACCAAGAAGCATACATATTATTTTTAAATCGCCACATATCCTCCAATCATGAGCAGAATAGCCTTTTTATTTAACATTCTATCTAGGTTTTCATAGCTTTCTTTCATATGAACAGAATGACCAACAGGTATAGATGCGTACATGTTACCATTGTGCAATAAAACAGTCTTTAAACTAGTTTTGGATGAATCAATAAACAGCCTCCAGTCTTCCTTTTTGTATTCAAGACCAAATTCACTGATCACGCCGGGAATGTCTGAGCAGTACACCAAGTCACCTTCCTGTTCAAAATACTTGGAAAATTGCTGCTCCCTCTTCCTATACACATTAATGCTGGTTCCAACCGCCAACAAGTTCTTTTCTTTTAGTCTAGAGCCAAGCAATTCAGCTTTTTCTTTCGTTAAGCCCAAATCCCTGACCAAGTCGTTAAGCTCGATCTGAGTAAACATTTTAGGCCCTGCATTTTCTGTATTACATTGTAATTCTTCAACATCTGGTTCATCTATCTCAGATACATCAGACAAAACTTCCGTTGAAATATAATTTAAATTATCTGGTGGTTCAGGGACCGGCAAATCTACACCATGCCCTACTGGTCGGGTAGCGGATGGAAGGTTAGGGTAGCATATTACCTTCTTGTTTTTTGAGTTATGCCCATTAATATCAACACCGCAAAAGTAGCAATCATTGTAATGATTTTTTGGCTCCCTCCATATCATAGGAACAGCAAATCAAAAGGTTTCCCCCCCCCCTTTTTTTAACATTTTCTCAGATCTTCAACACATACATAGCATACCTTATGCGGCGCCCAAGATTTATCTTGATCACCAAGTTTAATTCCAAAGTATGATAGATAAACGTTTTTTACAAAGTCTGAAATATTTCTTTGGTGTTTCTTAATCACAAACTCACCACAAATATAACAAAAACAGTCAGCAGAGTTTTTACAACCACGATTAGACATTGTACTGAGCACATGTACAGGAAACATGAAAGTGAGGTTAGGTTGACAATAAACAAAACATCAGCTGTTTACTGTAAAATGGATTCAATTTTTTTTTTGCCAGCAGTTATATTTGAGCAGTGCTACCAATGTTCTTTACAACCATTATAACTACTTGTTCAATTTATTTAAACAAAATAAAAGCTGTTAAATTCTGTAATAAATCGGTTAATTGTATGTGTTTACTAGCTGCAGTACCCGGCGTTGCCCGGTACTAATATTGAAATGATTCCATTATCTAGCTAATGCTCAGCATGCATTGCAATGCCTCATTCAGTTTTGTTTTGTAATATGTTTAAAGTAGTTACACAATTACAAATCATCCATCCATATCTCATAATATATATTTATCTCTATTTACATATATGTATCTCTCTATCTCTATTTATCTCTTTATATCTACATATATACATATATACCTCCCACTATCTCTATCTCTTCTATATATAAATCTCTATATAGCGCTATACATCTATATACCTATTAATCTAACCCATTTCATTCTCCATACCTCGCTTTATCTCAGCTAATCTCTCTGTCTCTCTCAATCTCACTCTGTATATATATATATCACTCTATCTCTGTCTCTCTTTTATATTTAAATAAATTGTCTCATGCGTGCGCACTTAGACAACAAAAACAGACGAAGTACCGCTATATAATATGAAATAAACACATTTTTTTTAAACGATTCGTTCTCCAACTATTGTAAAATAGTTATACCGTCTCAGAAACCATCACGGGCATCCGCATAACAACTTACCAAAATTTAATCGCAATCGGATGAATGGTATAGGAACGCATACGGCACAAACAAACGAAAATTAAAGATATGACAAACGCATCCAACGAAGGTGCGTTTAAAATTCAAGGCAACTCTATCTATTGACGAAGTTAAGAACCAAACTGTTATTAGCACCTTTATTTTGCTAGCCGCTGCGAGCTCCACTAAGCGGGCTGGTCGCACCAAGGAGAAAAATATGAATTTGCAAGACCTTACTATGTGTATGATCGTGTGGCAGACATAGAGAAATGACACTCACTCACTATTTGTATGTCTATGACCTATGATTTTTTTCTGTTATAAAATGAATTTTTCATTTATTTACTACCTTAAGGATGGAATTTATATTAATATGTAGCCTATGTGTTATTCTGATGTATAATCTATATTATTGTAAAGTTTCATTAAAATCCATTCAGTAGTTTTTACGTGAAAGAGTAACAAACATCCATACTTACAAACTTTCACGTTTATAATATTAGTAGGATTTATAAAATGTGAACTAATGGTGGGTGATACAGCTTCCTAAGTATCATATTTGGATTCAACACCCTAAAAAACATAAGAATTTGGTATTTTAATTAAATAATTTTTTCAATGTTTGCCTGTGTAATTAATCTTTATATATATATATATTTCTTGTGTGCGTGTGTATGTCACTAAACTCCTCCTAGACGGCTGGACTGATTTTGATGAAATTTTTTGTTTGAGTTCACGGGGATTCGAGGATGGTTTAGATTCACAATTTGGTCCACTGTAAAATGTTTATTTAATTAATTTTTTATTTATAAATTGTTGATGATCTTTGAATGGTTTAGGTTTACAGTATATATATGTATGTGTTGTGTATTTATTTATGTGTTGTTAATCTTTGGATGGATTCTATGGATTGTTGTTATTACATTAAAATTAAAATAGAATTGGTTATTGAGATTATTATATTATTATTTATTGAAATAACATTTTAAAGTGTAATTGAAAATATACATTGTGCAAATTTGTGAGGTGCAGTATTGAAGTGAGTAATTAACATTATTTTTTCGTAATTTTAATGATGCATACACGTACATTCAATACCAATCAACTTAACCTACAATTTTAAATCGTCAGTTCTCATTTTATTCTATGCAACTTATGGCGTATTGAACGCCTCTTTAAAAATAAAAATATAAGTTTGTAAAATAAATTATAACATTTATAAAATAAAAATTGCATATAGTAATTAAAGTTAAAGTATATTTAACATTTAAGTTTTATATTTTTTAATTTATAGTTTAATTAGAAAAATATATAATTTTAGGACGTCTGTCGGGTCCACTTTAAAGTGTGTGTTCAGGTGGATTCAAGAATGGTTTAGATTCACAATTCAATCCGATAAATAATATTTTTAATTAATTAAATTTAATTTGGGGTTTTTACGTTGGATGTTTTTACATTGAATCCGGTAGGAAGCGCTGTTATCGCGTTATCGAATATTCAGAAATATTTTATTTTTATTTCAGTTCGACCCGGCAGAGGGTGCTGTGATCAGATTCGGGGAAATTTCCTGTAAATATTTTCAAATTTAAAACTTTTGAACAGAACAACGTGTGTTAGAAAGATAGAGAGAGTTATAGAGATATACATAGAGAGATAGAGAATTAGAGAGATAAAGAGAGATGCTTAGTATACGTTTAAAAAATTACAAAAAAAAATTGATTGAGGCATTGCAACGCATGCCGGGCATTATCTAATATCATTATAAATTTTTACGGAAAAAAAAGTTCGAAAATTGTTTAATATCATCAGTTTATATAAATTTTCAGTATAATGTGAGATTGGAAAAGGTCAGCCGAATTTCAAGAATTTTATGTGGTCTTATTGTATTAAAGGATGCAACTTGTTTGCACCACACAGGTTCAAAAACAATTCTCATTATTTTCGACTTATCCATAATATTTGTGATAAATAATTTTTGGTGTTTAGATATAATTTGGGTGCTTGTGAATGATAGATACCTAATTAATATACATATTTTTTTAATTCTTGTTACTAGTCTTAGAACTCAAATGTATGGGTATTTCAACAATTAAAAGCTAGTTTTCGTTTTTGTACAGCTGACGTTTCAAATTTTGTGCTATATTATACTAGTTCAATAACTGGATGGATTTCCTAGTATGATCAGGGTGAATTCATTAACGTGAAAACTACATATTTTACATTACCAAGCTACGCACAGTAGCTTTAGTTTGTCATTATTCAAGTAAAAAAGGAAATTATAATTGTGTTTTCTCGATTTTTAAGGTTAAAGTTACCTTTGTGTAAAAATTAAATAGTATTAGCTTATAATCATAAAATTCATTTATTTGCTAAGCTTTAGACAAAATTATTAATCTAAAAGTTGCTTTGGTCTAATAAAAGTAAAAAAAAAACTTTTATAACTGTTTAAAAATCTCTTTGTTTCAGAGTAGGTACTGTATATTACTGCTTATCTTCCAAAAAAACACCAAATGTTATCAACATCTCATTAATGTCACGAAATATTGCCAAAAATATAAAATATATTTTCTCAACAAGAACTGATTCGAGACTTCTAGCAAGAATGCTGAATATTTTCAATTTGTTTGGTTTCAAATTAAGTTGCTGATGATTTTTGTAACAAACTCACGAGGAAAAATAAAGTTAATTGTTCTTATTTCTTAATAATTGGATGTGATGTAACCAATAAGAGCCTTTTTTTATGTGAGTTTAGAGTGAAAGTTATCTTAAATCGCCCGATATCATTACCAGTTAATGTCTTTTGCGAAGTTTCTTTCCTGCGTATACCAAAGGAAGCGAGCGAGCTTCTTTCGCAACTTTAAATGGCATTGTCTTTTAAAATCTTTGTTTTAATATACTTTTGAATGGGCAAAGTTCCAATCGACGCCCGGCATACTGATGGGAAAAAATTCCAAAAACCTTTAAAAGTTTTTAACTTAATTTTTGGTTTGGAATATGAACAAATAAATTGTGAAAATTAATTACACGTTCTGTGTATATGTAATGTACTTATATCAGGATAACCTGGTTTCTATATCTTCACTATCATTCATATGGCGAATCATTAAAACATAATTTAGAAAATCTGTTTAATGATAAATAAACTCCTTCAAACACAGTATTTAATTCAAGAAAAAAATTAATGTCTGCTTACTGCCATTGAATATATATTAAATTGAGTTGTGTTGAAAAACTTATACAATATTTAGGCTTCTTTCAGAAATAGTTGATATATATATATTCATGTATGTAGGTATATGCCTTTTCCCGGTAGTCTCATGTAAAAAGATTATATTCTTAAATAAAAACTACTAAAAATAGCTTACGAACACTAAAATTATTCCATAAAATATTTAGTATTCGTAAGATAAGATGTTTGAGAAAAAAAATAATATTTCAAGAAGGACTGTCAGAAAATGAGTCACCAGAACATGTGTTGTTGACAAGAACTACATTATACATATATATAAATTTTTTAATAATAATTATTTAACACGTTCATTTTACTTCAAAAATAAAACTATGTGGTTCCAAGGTTCCTTTTAGGCTTAAATTAATGCATTTTGCTAAAATTTTGTTTCATTCTTGACTCTCGAGTTATATATTCGGATTCATGGCAATTATTTGAACAATATAATCCGAGGAAAAGGGGGGGCACTGAGCCACCGCCAGCCGCGGAGCGAGCGCACGGAGTGTCCGCAAGATGTATAAATCACTTGCGCGACCCTGGAGCGACGTGTAACTTGGTGCCGGGGAGTTTGAACCAGTGACGGGCCGCAGCCCGACGGCGGTATCCATCACGCAGTGTAAACCAACTACCGGTTTGGCAGGAGACAAATCGTTCCCCCGTCCGTCGCGCCTCCGTCAACTAACAAGGAAGGGACGCACGTGGCCAAACAAGCGCACTTCCCGATGATTACATTCCGACCGCAGTTTGGGTCTCGCGCGCTCGCAAGCGAAAGACGTCCTCTTTCGTTCTGCTGTAACGTAAAGTGTCAATCGCACAGGGAGGGACTACTAGTTATTCCTCGACGAATTAAAAAAAAAAACTCGTGTGCGTTAAGGCGGTGTCACGCTAGGGCTCGGATTGTAGCCTAGCGGATCCCTTTGCTAAGGAATCCACTAATACTGCATCGTAGTGGACGCCGCCATCTTTACGTCGCTCTTGCATTCTCATTAGGATGCTCATGCATCCCTACGTGTGTCCACTGCACTCGAGAGATTTCACTAGTCAATTAGCCTCGGAACCGTGTTTACATTAAATTACTTGAGAGTTTTGGCAGAATATTTCTTGAATACGTGAATAGCATAAGTTATAACTGAAATGAGACAAACAAAATCGTTAGTTAAAGTACCTATTACCGGTAGGTGAACTTTAATTTATAAGTATTTGTAATGCTTATTAGATTTTTTTAAATGTTTCGGTGTTCATAAATAAATATGATTTTAAATCGTAAACCAATTTATAAACCCGCGCTACCTACAAAATAATAATTTTTAACTCTCCTTACCAATGAGCGTTGTTGTTTACGTTTTTCTGAATCTCTGTAGATATCTCGACTCGAAATGGCTGCGGTCCCATTAGTACGACCAACTGTTTAAAACATATGGCGCTAGTAGTAAAAGTATTAGGGCACATCTGTTAGAAATGAGTTTTGTTTTTACATTATGGCTGCATTTGGTAAGGCTGGGCGCACACAGAATCAGACGCGACACCACACGATAGCTTCACACAGTTTATGTTTTGCTTTACGTTTTTTTCTTCCCATTGCTGTCGTGATACTCCTTAAAGATGGATGATACGAAATAAGTCCTTCCTGTACTAAACATATTTAATCGATCTGCGCCCAGCTTTCATACTTAAAAATAACCAGTTTAATTTGAGCAAGTATTCACTTGCAAAGTATTTTAAGTAACATTGGAAAAACAGTTTTAACTAGTCAGCCATAAAATCACTGCGGAATGCCTTTGTGACCAATTTTTTTTATAGTCACGCATGCGCAGAACATATCAGCCACCAGACAGTCTGATCGCGACGAAGTTGGAGTAGACATTCGATGATGTCGCTTCGTGTTTGATAGCGACAGTTTTGTGGCGTCGTGCGTCGTGCCACTTCCTGGTTCTGCTTGCATCGCTTGTATGTAAATACATGGTAGTCAACTACCAGACAAAATGTTGCGCCGGGTCGTGTAGTGTCTCATCTTGTGTGTTACCGCGGCCTGAAGGATATAAGGGTTTGTGCTCTGCGGGCGTATTCACGTGTATTTGGAATCAGCCCAGTTCAGCGAATTACTTGCTCACTAGAGGTTTGCCGATGCTTTGTGCTGTTTTCGATTATTGACGTGACAACGTCTAATAAATCGATGAACGCCGTCTGCACGCACGAAAAAGGATGACTCATTGTCCCGTTACGCTCATTGTACGCTTGCGCCGCATCTATCTTCCACTCGATTGGCCTATGAAGTAACCGGGGGGAAGATGCCTGTCGGGGGAAGATGCCTGAGGTGGACGTATTTCCGAACAAAAACACAGATAGCAGCTCCAGCCGCGTAGCGAGACAGCGCTGAACATGTACAAGAAGCCACGAGGAGTAACGGCGTGTAGGACACTTTTTCATCGTTTTATGGTTAAATATATGAAGATATTGAGTGGTGAGTACGTATCTTATAATATTTTATTACCATTTCGTAAGACGTAAGAAATTTAATTTATATTTATGCATAAAACTAGTGGCATACGAAGATTCAACACTCTTTAACGCATTTGAAGTGAAGTGTGGCGATTCCCGCTGAGAATATTGGAGTAAAAAAAATGTCAGTGGCGTGTTACCCCAATACGTGGGGTAAAATGCCACGTCAAGTGGCATCTTCCCCCATGATAATGTATTATAATTCCATGTTGATAACAATATTATTTCTGTGTATTAACTACTTTTTAGCATAGCTTTTAATTCTTCACCTTTTCCCAAACAGGTTATTCCCCGCAGGTACGAGAGGAAAACGGATCTTGCGTCCTGGTCGGAAGAAAACTTACTTCTTGCTTCTGAAGATGTGAAAAACGGGAAAATGAAAGTATGGGATGCGTCCCAGTTTCATCACATACCCTACAGAACATTGAAAAGACGAATTGATGCTGGAAATGTTACTAAAGGAGCACACTGAAACGAAATTAGCTGGATACGACTGGCTACAACTGTTTTTGAAACGTCAACCTGAAGTAACACTTAGGAAGGCACAGGGTATCTCCATCGCACGTGGTCTTGGAATGTCCCGTAAATAAGTTGACAACTATTTTCAAGTGCTTTTGCATGTTTGTGAAGAAAATGACTTTCTCAGTGCCCCAAGGAAGATTTACAACATGGGCGAGTGTGGTCTTCAAATCAACAGGTCGAGTGATAGCTACCAAAGGTAATAGAGATGTTCACCATGTTATACCTGGAGAGAAAGGTGAGACGATCAGCGTAATTGCTTGTTGCAATGCCGAAGGGATCTTCTTGCCCCCATACAGCAATTTTAAAGGAAAAAGAAAGAAGCCTGAATTTGAAGACGGCCTGCCACCTGGCTCACACATCAAAATGAATTAAATGTCTGCTTGAGTAAATACCGAGATATTTTTTGACTGGTTAAAAAGACATGTTTTGCCTCGAAAGGAAGCAGGAAAGTGTTTGCTTGTTTTGGATGGTCATAGTTCCCACTGCTCAGATGTTGATGTACTGGACTTCGCTGCAGACAACGACATAATACTAATCTGCCTTCCAAGCCACACAACCCAATATCTGCAACCCTTAGACCGGTCGTTTTTCAAATCTTTGAAGACATTTTGGCAGCAAGCTGTAAACACTTGGATTTACAGCAACCCCGGCAGAAAACTGACACGTCTCCAATTTGGAACATTGTTGAATTCAGCTTGGAGTCGAACCGCAACAATGGGCAATGGTAGTGCAGGATTTTCTGCTTGTGGCATCTATCTTTACAACCCGCAAAAAATTCCTGCACACGCTTTCGCTCTATCAGACAATGCTTCTGGTAACAACCTAAATACAGCAGCATATGCTGATAAAGTTGTTACAAGTGAAAATTCTTCTACTCTTACAGAAAATGTCACGATGCCTATTGCATCACCAACTGCTTCTTGCTCCTATGCTCCTGAAAACGAGGCAACTAATTCGGCCAATGATGTGTCAATACATTCGACAAATAAAGATAACAGCATGAGTTACTTCGAAGAAATATCGCCTGTTCCTGTTCTTACTTTGCCTAAGCCAACTGGTCGTAAGAAGCAAACAGCAGTGGTCCTGAATTCACCAGCAAGACTAATGGACATGCGAAAATCACAACTTCAAAAGGATATCAAGAAGAAAAACAAGATGAAACAACATGCCAAAGAGAAAACGATCAAACGTGCTACCCAAAGAAACAGAAAGAGGAAAGTGAGCTCGTCGACTTCGTGTAGTGGCGAAACTTGCCAAGATAGCAAGAGTGACAGTGAACTAGATATCAATGGTAGTGATGATTTTTGTGCAGTATGTAATGGGTACTTTTATGCTAAAAAAGGTCCCAAGTGTGACTGGATCCAATGTGTTGCATGTAGAAAATGGTTTCATGAAGATTGTAGTTCAGAAATTTACATTGTGATACGTGTTAGGTATGCCATGATGTTCTTCAACAGTTTTGTAAACAAAGTGTTATTTTGTGTAAATCTGTATGTTATATTTACTATAAAAACCAATATAACTACTTTTTCTTAACACCCTCATCATATTTTTAATATCACTGTTTAGTTTACAGATGGTGGCATTTTCCCCCATATCAAGTGGCATCTTACCCTTACTATTGGGGGAACATGCCACTCATACGGGCCTTAACATTTGGTTAATTTTTATATCCATTTATTTTTTTTCGAGACTTTTCGTCCATTTCTGACATACACAAATGTACAACGAAAATGGTATCCTAATGCTAAATTTTTTTTCATGTGTGATTCGAAATTTGTGAGTATAAAACCCCTTAACTGTGGCATCTTCCCCCGAGTTACCCTATATTAAATAGGTTAAGGTGGGCTTTTCAAAAGTAGCTTTTAAATTTAGTACTTTAATTTAATTATTTTTTAAATAATTGTTTTGGTTATTTTTCTATATTTCCATGTTTCCAAAATAAAGAGCAATAAACAAAAATAACCATAAAAGAGAATTTAAAAAAAATATTTAGAAATTTTAATATCAAGTTGAACCGTCTAACCGACGTGCAAGGGAATATACTATTTGATGGAGCCAATTGACCGTTCCAATAAAACAATCACTTTCATTCAAAAAGTTATAGTTAAAATAATCTGTTCGTTAAAGTAATAAACATATTTGAATAAACGAGTGCAAATAAAAGTAAATTTATTATTTAAATTGTAGATTTCATTTCACTCCTTCTTTGTATCCTTACAAAATATTGATAATTCAATAAAACTGATTCAATTTTATTCATAAAAACATGCAATTATTTCATCAATGTTTTGTTATGACGTTGTCACATTAAACTATCGTCCGTCAACCGACTTTACATACAACCAATTTTTTTATTGAATTTATTTAGCATGAAACGAAATGCGTGCACACCATGCGACGGAAATGAACAGGCTGGTGTCGAATGCGCATGCGCGCTTCGTCCAGTTCCTTTGATACCAAATACATACGACCTAGCACGTAATTAACTTTCAGACGAATGAAAAAGCAGCTAATGAAACAAACAAATTGAAAAACATGTGCTCATATATACCTACATTTTTTTATATTGAACTTTTAGCTACCACTACTAGTACCTGTGTTTTTATGCTGAAACCAGAGAACACGGTTTCTGCAATTAGTTCTTTCTGCAAGTTTACCTTAAATTAACTAGCTGAAAAATTGATCGAATCCATGATATTTTTCAATACGTTGACTCTCTGTAATGTGACAAACGATGGGCTATCTCTTACTTATGATGTAACTTTAGGCTTTAGTTTATTTTTCTTACTAAAGATTGCTGTCTAAAGGTTACGCAAATTCTGCTACTCGTGGTTAGTAATTCGTAATAATAAATGCCCGTATTATGTTTTTGGTTTATCTGAAGTTTCTAGGAAAGTAAAAGTCAATGGGACAAAGAGCATTCCCTCTTAGCTCACAAGATATTTTCGTTTTGTGTTATTTAATCATGCCAAATACGTAATTAACTTTTAAAGATAAGTAGCTACACTCAAATTTTCCTTTTGTGGCTAGTTATGCATATAAAAAAAATTGCAACTACCTTTCTGGGTATACGTTAAGAACTAAACCACAACAATTTGGTGGAATCACTAAAATCTAAAACATACCAGGTAAACTTGATCATTCACCTGTACTTTCTTTCAAGTTGTCAACATAGGCCAGTAGCGTTAAACACAAAAATCACCCAATTCGGAAATAATTCCTACAAAAGGTTTTTTTGCGTCAATGGCTTCATTTATGGTCCAATATGACTCTCCTATGTTTTCCTCCTCGGGAGAGTTGTGGAAAAGTGGTGGGGGGTGAAAATGTACCCCCAAAAAGGATACTTTTGCAGTTTTTCCCTTGTAACTCCTGAACTAAACAAAATTTTGAAAAAGTATATTTTATAAAAGTTTTAGAACATTAAATTCTGTGTAGAATAAAACCAGGAAAAAAAATTTTGGACCACCCGTTGCTAAATTACAAAAGGTGACAGTCGTATCAATTTGTTAATTTTACGAATAATTTTCGTTTTAATATCAGTTTTTCTTAAATATCTTCGAATTTACCTTTTTATCAAACAGTTATTTTACATAAGATTTTTTAAGAATTAAATTTTGCGTCGAATGGGATCAAGAGCGAATTTTTCGGCCAACGCGTTACCAAACTGCAGCAGGTTAACATTGGACAAGTTTTCAACAATAGCAGAAATGGTTGGTTTCAACTACACTTGAAGAAAACACATTAAGGCATGAATTCGATTGGTAACAATCTAACAACAGTCACGGCACTAACTGCCAAAAAAAATTCCTACATGGTATCAACCGCCGAAATAAAAATCCCTGCTCACAACTCGACCTTAACATTAGCACCAATTTGGCTCTTGCAAATGTCATCCTTACGAAAATGAGGGGTAATGAGGACTCAGAAGAACCTTCCCATTCAAAGACTCCCTTGGAAGAACTTTATCACGAATAATTGAAGCAGCTGTTCACTGAGAAACTAGAAGAACTGGAGGATAATGGTCCCACTGCCAAGCTACTTCAAAATGACCACCCTCATGAAGCAGTTCATACAGGCAGAGAGGACTGGTGACTGGGAGCTGCATCTGAGTACTGTGAAGAAGTTGTTGCCCTATTTCCATGCAAGTGGGCATTTTTTGTATGCTAAGTCAGCGCAGCTCTATCTGCAAGACATGATGGACCTACAAGAGAAACTATATCAAAAAGAGTATGAGAGGTTTGTGCTGAATGGATGGTTTACAATCAGAAGAACTGATAAATTTTGGAGTGGGATTTGGTCTGACATAACCATTGAGCAGAACCTCATGTACTCATTAAAAAGTAGTGGAGGGCTTATTCATGGTCGTGGTGTTTCAGAAAGTACTCTCAGCAGATGGGCAGTCACCATGCCAATAGTTACAACAGTGGCACAACAGGTCAAGGATTTTAGCGGGGTTTCATTCACTACCTCAGAGCAGCATGTTGATGCCAGAGATGCTAGAGTCCAGCGTGATAATGGAGATGTACAGAAGTTTGTGGAGTGGTTTCAATCTCACGATCCTTTTCCAGCAAGCGACTTCATGATGTCCATCAGTACAGGTGTCATGGGAGATGAATCAATAAACTGTCACAGAGCCTTTGAAATTGGGAATTCATCAATGCTTACCTAGGTGGGACAAAACTTTGTCCAAATCAAGTTTGTCAGAAAGAATCTTGTCATGAACATTCAAGGTTTCAAGTAAAAGTTTACCATTCATAGGGAGGATGTACCAGTCAATCCTGAGACAATATTTCACCGTATCGCACTCCTCAAGAAATCTGATGAAGAGCTAAGGGAATTCTTCCAATACGAGCTGGCACCATATCCCCTGTCTCTATTCGATGAGGTTGTAATGAGGAAGGCACCAAAGTCTGTACTTTATGACTTTTTTGATCCTGTAGGAGAATTTAACCTCGATGGAGCGGCTCACATCATTGATGGATGATTTTTATTACACCGAGTGGTATGGAAGAATGGCGATGCCTTTCAATGTATTATCAACAAGTATGTTGATTACTTGAAACGCCACTACAACAGAAAAGCTACCACTGTGGTTTTTGATGGCTACCCCGAATACCTGCGTACCAAAAGCATCAAATCTGCAGAGCGGCTCCACAGAATGAAGAGGCACATTGCTCCTGAGGTGATCTTCACAAAGTCAATGGTGGTGACGATGACCCAGGAGCAATTTCTTTCAAATGACAGGAACAAGGAGCGACTCATCAGCTTGCTTACCGAGAGGCTGGAAAGTGAAGGCATATCAGTCAAGCAAGCTCGTGAGGATGCAGACCACATGATCGTCACCACAGCCATCGAAGTTGCCCATAGTAATGAGAAGGTTGCTCTAGCCGGTGAGGATACGGATTTTTTAGTCATCCTCACTGCTCTAGCCACACCATCGGCTACCATTTATTACCTCAAACCAGGAAGAGGAACAACACCACAAAAAATATTCACCCACCAGAGTTGTAAACTCGCCGACGACCTGAAAAAGGTCCTCAATTTCCTCCACGCCATTAGAGGTTGCGACACCACTTCTTCATTTTACAAGCTGGGAAAGAAGAAAATAGTGAAACATGTGGCTAAGAATGAGCACGTTTTAGAGGACATCAAACCCTTCTTTGATCACGATTCACAACCTCAAGCAATTGCAGAAGCTGGGAACGATTTTTGACCACCCTCTATGGCGGTAGAACAGAGGACAATCTGGACAAGGTGCGGTTTGACCTGTTTGCCAAATCCCTCATAAAATCTAAACTAAATTTGGCTTCCCTACCACCAACCACAGAAGCAGCTCACCAACATTGCTTCAGAACCTACCTTCAAGTTCCAATGTTGTTAGGGAACCAGATGTATCCGCTCCAGTGGGGATGGCAGCAGTCCAACTTTGGATTTGCCGTTGTTCTTACCTCCAAGAAACCAGCTCCACAGTCGCTTCTGATGAAGATTTCTTGCAAGTGCAGCAAAGGGTGTGCAGATGCTTGCGGCTGCAGGAAGGCAGGTTTGAAATGTTCGATAATTTGTGCCAGTTGCAAGGGGACCTCATGCACAAACGCCCTCAAACTGGTAGAATTATTGGAAGATGCCGAAGAAGATGTGTATGGAGACCTCTACATTTTGACTGACAATGAATCAGAAGTGTCAGACATTGACCAAAATGTTGAGCCCAGTGGTCCAACGGCAGAGAAACGTCGAAAACTTTAATTTTATTCCAGCACGTCTTTTATTTAAATCTTATATTCACCCATTATATATATGTTTTAATTTAGTGACAATTTTTCATGTTAATATAAATATACTAATTTTGTATAGTATATTACTGTTAACCTGTTTGTGACCAAATTCTGTACCTGAAGTTAAAACAACCATTGTAATTAATGTTGACAGTTGGGTTGATTGGCTAATTTTTCATTTTTGAATAAGACATCGTCTAAAACATGTAGTTAAAACCAACCATTTACACTGATATTGAAAATTGGTCATACTTTCAGCTTCTGTAGTTTGGTAACGAATTGTCCAAAAACATTGTTCTTGGTACCATTCAACGCAGAAATTAATGCTCTATAACTCTTATGAAATGTACTTTTCAAATATTTTGTTTAGTGTGGGAGATAAAAGCAAACAACCGTAAAAACACCCCTTTTACGAGTACATTTTCACCCCCCACCACTTTTCCACAACTCCCCCGAGGGGGAAAACTTAGGAGAGTCAAATTGGGTCACAAATGAAGCCATTGAAACAAAAAAAAACCTTTTGTAGGAATTATTTCCGAATTGGATGTTTAACGCTACTGGCCTAACACTGGGTTAACTTGAAAAAATAATTGAAATATCTACAGCCACTCCGGGCGCGCGCAGTCCGGAGACTGCTGGGTCGTCGCCTCGGGGGAAGGGCGAGGCTTGCGCCACTGGGTCGGCGACCCTCGTGACGTCAGACGTGTCTTCTGGGTGCTTCCACGCCCGTCCTGGCGCGGGTCTAAGAGGAACCCAGTTCGCGCGAGGGAAGGTGGCGCTGGCGACACCTGCGCGCTCCCTGAGCGGCGACACCCGGAACAACTGAAGGCCTGGCGACCGAGGAAGAGTCTGTTCTGGTAGCGATACCAGCAGGGGTGTCCCTGGAGGAGTCTGTTCGGCAGGGAGCCGGCGACAGTTCAGGGCGGTGTTGCGTCACGGCGCAGTTGTCGAGGAGCCACTGTCCAGCCTAGCTCCACTGTGTACTCTACCTAACATTGATTTCATTTGTGAACGTTCCTTGGTACTACTATAGTTTAATCAAGACTGTAAATATTAGTAACAAATAAAACTGTATTTAATAAATTTGCTATCCTTTACGAAACTGTTATCCCAGTTGTAACAATATAGTATAGCACACGTTCACATTTAATATAGGATTATAGTCTTCAAATAATTTCAAGGCATTTAACTTCGGGCAGAATTTTTTTTTTTTTTTTGCGCTGCGAACAAAATCTGAATTGCTAAAAGATACGATCAATCTCAAGTTGAGCAGAAAAATGCTTTAAAACTAAAATTATCAGGAAGGTTGTCATCGCGATATTCTTCCTGAAAATTTTACAGTTCCTAGGTTATTGAGTATGACAAAATTTGGCCAACTCGAATTTTTTTACCGAGTTAGTTATTGGAATGGCACTTTGATACAATTTATCATACTTAGCAAATACTGTTCACCAGATTTCACTTCGCCGCTCCCTTTTAAGCGTTCTTAACATTTTTTTTTACAGGTTTGATTTTTTTTTTTTACTTTTCGTAACTATTAATTAAGAGATTTTCCTATACATTTCTTCCTATACCTCCTTTGCATTTCACGTTTCATCCCATATTTTCTTAACAGACATCAACCAACTATATCTGGTAGTGGTAGAAATGTCACGAACATTTTATAATTTCTGACACTTCCATTACATTTTACAGCTAGAAAATAACCTGTTGTAAATATCTGGTGATGGATCTTGTAAAAGAACAAAGAATGCAAAAAATATATATACATAAATAAATTTACAGACAAGAAACTTAAATAATGAAATTGGCTGGGAGCCGAGCCTTAAAAGCATGCTTTATAAAATCACAGCTGGGATTTTTTTTAAAATTGTAATGTTAATATTTCATGTTAAAATTGCAAGCAGCAACAGCATACGAGAAGGTTTGAAAACTTGGAACAGAAATGTTCTTGTACTTCATTGTTTTTTTTTTTACCTTCGAGGGAGATATTTTGTTGGATTATTCTGAAAATCTCGTCTGCGAAGTTGGCTGGCGATATTGATGTTTCTTTTCTCTTGCCTCTCTCTCCCGGGCCTCTTCGGGCGGACAGACGTGCTGATCTCCCTCAGGGCCCTTCGGCGCGCTCGGGTCATAAAAGAAGGACTTGTCCCGCTGGGAGTCGTGGCGAAACTTGACCACGACCGTCTGGCTTTCTGGAGCCAATATATTTCCTAGGGAAGCCTGCATTTCATTTTCCCCCTCCTGCCACCACCCGAACAGTTCCCGAGTGTACCAGAAGTTCGATACTCGCTCGTGCAACTTCGGGTACGTTACACAGTTCTTTTTATAAATGGAACAATTCACGTGATATCAAAGATTTTTTTAAAATTTGTATATTTGAATAAAACAATCCTATCACTACAAAATAGTATTCACAGTAATAATAGGTTCTGATTCTTACCCGGGCATTTATGCTTTGTGTTGTTCAAGTACCTCCAATAGTAAAGTTATTTGTAAATCGTTCCCTGAATAGATTTTCAGCATTAACTGCGCACATAACAAGCACGATAAAACAAAATAAATTCCAATTATTGAATATTCAGTTATATTTTCCATAGTCCACGCGCGACGGAAGTGAAACTTATTTTCACACGCTTTATATTAGCTTCATCTATTTGTTTGTTTATTTGTATGTTTGTAACCGACTCCTTTGGGTGCGATTTTGACCCACTTTTAAAGGCCAGATTTCATTCAAACTTTGTAGATTTATCGAGGACCGATGAAAATACACTAATTTGATAAGATTATTCCATTATTCAATTTGCAAAATAAGATTTTTGTCAATTTATACAATTTCACAATATTTAGTAGGCTTTGTTTATATCGCGCCAAATACAACTAAAAGAAAGGAGTTCGCACATTGTAAAGAAAACCATTTCGCTCATGTGCGAACTCTTTTCTTTCAGTTTGCCTTTGGCGCGATATAAACAAAGCCTACTAAATATTGTGACATTTAATTAAATGAAAAGTGAGAGTGGGTTATGATTATTGTGAACAATATACTTTCTTGAAGAGAATTTTATCTATATTTGTAAAAATATGAAGAAAAAAACCTGAAATAAGGGCTTTAAATGTTGTTTCTTTCGTTAAATAGAGAAACACAATTACGTCTTTGTTTCATTTTACCAATTAACTAAGAGTGAAACATTATTATAAAACAACATTTTCTGCAAATATTTCATGAAACATGGAAACATTGAGGTTTGATTTTGCTGTGAAACCAACAGCAGATGGGAAATCAAACACCATATGCATAACCTCAATAGCTACACCTGATGGGCAAATTTTTGAAATTCCGCTCGAACACCAACCTGCAAATCTACACCAAGCAGTTACAAATACTCCAAATTATGCCAAGGTCAGTAAATCATTAGATAAAAGACATCAAACATGGAAAATATGGATGAGTTTGACAGATGATATAGGTATCAAAAACATATTTGGATAGAGAGCAAAACTTCCAGTTTAAGGATTTTTACCTGGAAGAAATTGAGGAAAAAACATAAAGTGCTGAATATATACCTAGTGAAACAAATAAAAAATTGGAAAAATTGTTAGAAAATTTTCTTGAAGGAAAAAAAAAACTATCTGAAACTCAAATTAAGGGAAAATTTCAAAAGAATTCATGATTGAGAAATTTACGGGCAGAAACTCAAATGCTTACCAGTGGATTAAAGATTTCAACGAAGAATGTGAACGTTTCCTAATCAAAGAAGACAAAAAGAAAATATAAATTTTAAAACATTTCTTAGAATACTCCAGTGTAGTTTGGTAAAACTGCATGCAAATGAAACTTACAGTGGAATTGGAGTGGAACAAATGGAAGAAAAATTTTTGAGAGACGTTTGCAAACAAAGGATGGTCACCCATCAGATATGCTGAATTAGAATAAACATCAATGACTTCCCGAATATATTGATTTTCATAACAGGATGTTGAAATTGAGTACTGTAGTTCTTCAACACGCTATATTGGATATATATTTTAGAAGCAGCCAATATCTACTCAAATTCACTTTGATAGCAAAGTCATGTAATAAATACAAAAAATTGAGCCACATCTAGAAAACACTTCTGAGATAAAACAGTATTTATCGATTTTAATTTAACTGCAGCCAATATCTATTCAAAACCTACTATAATAGTAAATTGATGTAATAACTATCAAGTTTTTTTACATTATTATAAAATTTCTTGCATACGTCAATAAAGAAGTATCACTTTAAATTATAACTAAACCAAACTAAAAAGTAGAAAATAAATAATAGTTTAAAAAACTAAAAAACACGCTTTATATAGAAAACCAAACTAAAAAATAGAAAATAAATTTTAATAAATATGAATTAATAATAGCGTATTTTTTTAAATAAATATAAATTAATAATAGTGTATATAAGAAAAAAATTATTTTATTTAAAAAAAGCGTGGGGTGCATGGTGTCAATAGTTATAAATATTTCATTGACATATATGATTAGAAGGATTATCATTTCGATAATATCTTAAAAAGCACCCCACGCTTTTTTATAATAAAATACATTTTTTCTTATATACAATTTAATTAATTTATATTTATTAAAATTTTTACACTATTCTTAATTCAAATTTATTAAATTTTTTCTATTTTTTTAGTTCAGTTTTCCATATAAAGCGTGTTTTTTATTTTTAAACTTTTATTTATTTATTATATTGTTAGGTACAGGAAACATAATTCCCTTTGGCTGAGGTCGCAGATTAAAAAATATATATGCAAGGATGCGAGCGCTAAATTATGCTATTGCGTAAGTATGAAAGTGTGAAAATATGCAATTGTGCAAGTGTAAACAATGCAAGTATGCAAGTTTGCAGGAATGTAAGTGTGCAATAAGCAAGTATGCAAGCATGCTAGTGTGTAGGTGTGCTGTGTCATTTCTACCTCTCCCCTGCCGTCTCCCATTCCGGCCGTTACAACTAGCACAGAGCATGCTACGCTACGTACCTATCCCCCCTTTTTTTGGAAACTTCCCTTTCGACCGCTAGCGCATGCGTAAGTAGCGTCGCCGCTGCGCACTCTCCTTCTCTACCGGTTCCCCCACCACGTACCTAACTATTCCTCTCGTGTGATCGGAATTTTCGTAACGCTAAAAAATATTGGCCACCTCAAAAAAATACGTTTTATTTCAAAAATATTCTTTGAATGTAACATGAATTAGAATATTAAATTATGTACCAATTTTCGTAAGAAATACAAAGTATAATTTCAACAAAAAAATTTTATTTTCCATGTTTTTGAACCTAATCATAGCCATGTGTTGTACAAAGTTTCAATATAGTTCTTGTGGTATTGCAATCCATATCTTGGCAGTTGGTTACCAAAGGAATCTTCTATGAAAGACTAGGGAATCTTTTTTTTTCTGTGTAGCATTGCGACGCGGGAGCACTAGAGTAAACCCACGTCCTCCTCACTCTCCCTCTCTCTCTCAGACACAGACACACGTTACAGGTGCGCGTTTCCGGAGCCTCTCCCGCCGGATATTACCCCAGGATTGCCGTGCCGGGATTGGCGTGCGAACCGCAGGGCAACATACTAATCATCGACTCCTCGAGTCGGACACCCGAATAATACACGTTCGTGCATTGTCAGTTTTTTTTTACACTGCTGAAAAAGTTAAAGTTTGGTTCGTCTAGGTTTGTTACACAAATAATATTTACTTTGCGAAAATTCTCTCTCCCACCCCTTCCCACACCCCATTCTCTCCAAAGGGAAGGCAAAGTGATCGAAAAAAAAAAAATGAAACGTTTATTAGGATATGTTAGCAACATTTAAAATACTCATAAAATCGTAAAAAAAGTGTAAAAAATAATCTGGCACAATAGTATTATTTTTACTTTATACCGACCGCGAAGTGCCATTTGTAGTGTGAGTTGCAAGTGACAGCGAGATTTAACTAAACGAACTGTGAGTAAATATCGTGCCCAAGTGATGAACCGAGTGGTTTGGAGTTGTACAGCGAGTTTTCATGCTACTGACAGCCACGTTCAGTTTTTGGCAAAGAGAAAAACAAATCGACAAACTTTATTAGTGACTTATTTTATTTTTATTTGTGTGATGCAACCTTCAAAGTAAACAGTCATAACTTCAAATTTTTAAAAAAAATTATAGGGAACTGAAATGGTTATTGGCACCCAGCAAAATTCTTCAAGTGTTTATGAATGTTCAGTTCCTATCATAGCTAGCCGGTGAATTTTGGATTGTTGTAGACCTTTCTCAAAACTCCTGGTGTCATGATGTGAAAACTTCAATTTTCTGGAAAAAAATTTTTGGTATTGTTCCTACGAATATCCAAAACAGTGATGAAAATTCAGTTTTCTGGAGATGCGTAGCGTAGCTTTACGGTGACGCCACAAACATACTCAACCTCCGCCAAGCGCACTGCACAACTTCGCTACGCCAGGTTAATGAAGCTGGTCTTCCGAGCGAAGCCCCGCTAGTCTCGGGTGGTTCTCGACTAGGACAAGGGGGGAGGGGCCAAAGAGAGCGAGGGCTGAGTGGTTGATGGAAGCCATCAGCCCCGCCTCTGATGTCACGGTAAATATTCCCTGAGAAAGGAAGGAAGTATAGCAACGTCGTCCGCGCGACCTGCTGTTCATAGCGAAATGATTTATTCCGGAGCAAATCAACACTTAGGCGACCGAGAAAAAAAAATTCAATTGTAGTATTTTTCGGTTGGCATTTCTTTGGAATCATGAATAAAATAAATACTTTCAGAATTAATTCTTCTCCTAGATTTCCACTGGAGTACTTCTAGCAAAAACAAATATGTATGTAAATTTGGAAACGTATCATCTTTGGTTTTGTTTTAAGGTACATATACATCCATTTACTTGTCATAACCAGACCGTACAGCGCCGTTTATCTTAAAGTCAAGAGTGCATGACTAATACCTTTCTACTTTAGCAAAAAAAATTGAATATATTGTGAATATGGCTCTCTGGCGTGTGATTATTCCTGTGTCGTTACAATACTGCACAAATGGATGAAACCAAGAACTCCAGATGAAATTTTATTATTCAAGCAACTCTGCCCTAATGGAGAAGTCAGCGTTGTCATCGTCATAGTAGATTGTCACCTTGCCATTCATTAAATTTCATACAATCGTCAAGTTCAGTCTTATCGTTAACTTTCTACCGTCTGAATTTTTTCGAACTCGTAGTGGTAGAAGGCATTGACACCCAAACGTATTTAAAATTTCTTCATTCAAAACTGCAGTAAGCATACATTGGGCAATAGAAGACTGTGTTAAGTGTAAAATTCCTTTATATATTAATTTTGTGTGTGTGTGTGTGTGTGTGTGTCACAAGGTAAAAAAACATTGTAATGTAATAGAGAAAAGTTAAAATTAAAAAAAAAATATTGGGTCGTTAAAGGCAATTTTCAAGAATTAAAAAAAAAAATATTCAAAAAGTCCAAAAGCAATTAGGTAATTTTATTGTACTGTTGCAACCTTCATTATGTTTTAAATTAATTAATTATTTTTAACATATTTGAAATTGGACATTACGTTTAATTTTTTAGACATAATAATTTATTGGAAAACAGTAAAAAAACACTAATAATATTTGTATAATTCACGGCACTGTATTAGTAATCAAATTTGTTTAAGAAATAACTGTTTTTTTTTTTTTTTTTTTTTTTTTTAATGGTTAATGAAAGTCAAGGTGTGTTTAGTGTCGCCATGTTGTTTGCCTGGAACGCACGGGAGGATAAGGCATCAGAGAAGTGGTGGGGAATCGTTAGAAGAACATGGCCGAGAGAGCGGGGCCTCGCAACGATAGTGAACAGCATTTCGAACTGTTCTCGGTCAAAAGGGTATGTTCAGATCGGCGAGCGAGCAGTCTGTCGGAATTGACATCGAAACCTTACGACACTGAAAGCTGTGGAACTTATAACAAATCCCCCGAGCACCTGATTCGCCGATAATAATTACTGTCTAAGGTGAAATGTATTAGGTTCAGCGCTAAGACATTTACACGCAACGCGTTCGGTACTACCATTGAATATATATAATGTATATATTCAATGGTACTACTGTTATTCGATTAGCCCTGAGAAATCAATAGTGCCTTCTTGTTAAATGGAATTATAGTTAATTAAAAAAAGAGGAAATTTTTATTACGCTCGAGTAGTATATATATTGGGGGCGCCGGCGCCAGCGTTAAGGGTGTGGTGCCGTTACCGGTGTCCGCCATATTGGATTGTGACGTCACGGCGGCCATTTTTGATTAAAAAATTCCTCAAAAATGACTCAAAATGACTCAAAAATTCCCGTTTCGAGGAAAAATTTCCCGTTTTAGTCCTTAAAAATACCAGCAGCTATAAACGTCCATATGTAGGCATAAGCATCCATGTCTACAGCCTCAGACAAGCCTCTGACATCATCATGGATTATGACGTCACCGCTGAAATTTCCGTTACGCCCGCCATCTTTAAATTTATTATCCGATTTTAATGAAGAAAAAAAATTAAAATTTAAAAAAATTCAATTACTAAATTATTAATAAAATATTTAAAAAAATAAACATTTACGACACGGAGATCGGAGTCCTCAGTTCAAACCCGACGAGTACAAAAAAATTAAAAATGGCGACCGATACTTCCTCCACGGAAGTCACCTACAGACTAACCTACCACCAATAACAAGGTCAACTAGTATGATGTCATGTCCGCCATCTTGTCTTCGTCTGCTGGAAGCCATCATCATGTTATCGTCTGCTAGAGTGCGCTGACGCCATGTAAGTTGAATTCTCACCCGCTAGAGTGCAGTAATCATTTATTATTGCTGTGTCACCCGCCATCTTGTCATTTGGCAGCCATCTTGGAATTGTGTAATTATATAGCTAGGAATTCGGGAAAAATTCCAAAATTCACCAAAAAAATTGGCCATCATTTTACAGATTGATTCAATCAGTTTCAGTCCTTGGTTCGATACCCGATCGATGCAATAATGTTTAATTTTATGCAAAAAATAATAATTTTAATAAACCATGTTCAACATTCTTAAAGAGACTTTAAAACCTCTACTGTCATCATCATCCTATAAACCATCAACACCAACATATTGGTAATTCATAATTTTAATGCTAGAGATTCGGGAAAAAGTTCAACATTCACTAAATAAATTTCTACTCAATATACTGATTAATTAGATTGACTAAGGTCCTTAGTACGATCTAGGATGATGCAAAAAAATTAAATATAACATCAATTTAACATAATAATAACAGGTTCGAGGAATTAAACACCGCAAGTTCTTTAACAAACATAATATTTATTATACATAATTTCTATTCTACTACAGGATCACTTACGAAAGCTAGCAAATTTATAATCAAACATTTAGCTCCGCATCGGTGTGAAATGACTAATTCTTAGCTCCAATCGGTTTATACTAGACAGAGTCCAACCAGAACCTTTACTGACATAGTTCTCCTCTTCTTGACAGAGTTTCTGGGTACTGTTTTTAACAGTTTGCTTCACATCGTCAGAACTGTAAATTACTGCAGCCGATGTATTGAATGCACACTTCTTCACTTTGTCATCTAACGGATATGGCTTTCCATATATACAGTCCAACCACAAGTTATATTTTAATGGACCGTTTGTTGCTACGTCATCAGTAAGCTGGTTGATTATGTCCTGTCTGATATCATCAAGAAAAGTACAAATGTCCTTTGACTCACCGAACATATTTAGATAATAGTAGTCTTTCAACGTTCCACGAAATGCAGACTGCGCCAAGTAGAAGCCATTATCGTTTACTTGTAATGCACCGAACACAGTCTTAGGTTTATTTTCATGTTCAGATGTCATAGCAATCGGTTTATGCACATCTGTTTTTTTGCTTGCACGCTCACGAGTCACCAATCTAAAGCGAGGAGTCGAAATGTCGGCAGGTAGTTCAGCAGTAGGCGCACGGACTTCACCTTTACAGTTTTTCGCATGTCGGCGCAAATTATCAATTCGAGTAAACCATTTAAGGCACTCATCACAGCGAAACTTCATGCGAGAAGGATTCTTCATGCATTTGCTCCGCTCATGTCTTCGTGCATGATGGAAAAATGCGAACGACGTATAACAGTAGCTGCAAGGATGCCTAGTTGAAGACAAACCCGAACCAGATGACGATGTAACTGTTGTTGTACCATTTCCAGGCATTCTCTTATGCACATCGATGCATCGTTGTTGCACCGATACCTTTACTTTCTGCCGCTCTGCAGGGCCTTTACATGTCTCCAAGTGATGCTTCAAATTAGCATTTCTTGTAAATTGCTTGCGACACTTAATACAGACAAACATTTTACGATAAGGGTTCTTAGCACATTCTATCTTCTCATGTCGACGAGCATTGCTGATGTTTGAGAAAATCTTGTCACAGTAACGACATCGATGTTCGTTAGCTGTTGAGGATTCGTCATCCATTGAAGTCTCCATCGAGGGCGAAACAGCGTCCGTTGAGGTCTCCTGTACAGCCAGCACTACCGGCATTAAAGTCTCTTCTGCTGGTGGTATCATGTCTGTCGAAGTCTCCTCCAGTGTTGTCGTCGACGTTGCCAACGGGATCTGCTCCATCATCTTCATCGCTGACGTCAAGGTTCCCGTAGACGATGGTACAACGTCCATCGAGTTCGACGTTAAAAACGGTAAAGATGCCATGTAGTTCGCAAGTATAGGTAATTGACACGACTTATGCACCAGAAGAATCAAAATAGGTTATCCATACACCGTCAACGTCAGTAACAAACTGAACGACCTGCTGTCTAGGACTCGCTTATATACATGCATAGTATGGAATAATATGCTAGTCAAATCAAGAACCATTTACTATAATACTAGAGTCAAAAAAACATTTAAAAAAAGGATATATGATCGAAAAATTCGACGAGTTGTTATACGTTCGCGTCTAATGAATTCAATCTCTCCAACAGTCATTGACTCCAACGGCCTTTTGCTTCATCAGCTCCAATGATATTTGGCTAGAATGCTACGAGTCTAAGAGACTATGAGGCTACAATTCTACTAGTGTACAAGACTCCTCCAACTACCTTCAAGTGTATAAAGCTCCAAATGCTCCAACAGCTCCAACACGCAATGTACGCGTCATACACGTAATTTACACGCAATAAATGTAATGAACACACAGTACACGTAGGAAACGATATGAAGAAATAGTACACACAGTAAACGGAACTAACATGTAATATTCACGCAATTGACGAACAGTACACGCAAAGTACACGCAATGTACGCAAAGTATACACGCAATGCACGCAATGTACGCAATTTATGCAATGTACACACAATGACTACGCTTCGTTCGCGCAGGACAAGCATTTAATGAAAACGAAGCACGTTTGGACGGAAATTCTATAAAACGAAAGCTCATTTAACGAAAAGGAGGCGCATTCTCTCGTTCATTCAACTTGGTAGGATGCGATCGTCAATGATAAGTTAGGATATAATGTCTCCAACAGTCTATGAATCCAACAGTTTTTATTTCCATTAGCCATTGACTCCAACAGTCATTGTCTCCAACAGTCATTGGCTCCAACAGTCATTGCCTCCAACAGTCACTGGCTCCAACGTCCTTTTGGTTCATCAGCTCCAATGATATTTGGTTAGAATGCTACGACTCTAAGAGACTGTGAGGCTACAATTCTACGAGTGTACAAGACTCCTCCAACTACCTTCAAGTGTATAAAGCTCCAACTACTCCAGCAGCATTATGTTATAAGATTACATGACTGCTTGTTTACGTAGCTACAAGTCAACGAGGCTACTTGGCTACGTAGCTACAAGTATACGAGGCTCCAAGACATCATGACTACGCGACTACGAGCCATGAGGTAACGAGACTATGTGACTACGGGTATTCAAGTTTACGAGACTGCGAGGCTACAGAGCTACGAAGCTTCTAGAACATAAGTTTACGAGACTGCGAGGATACAGGACTACAAGTCTACACGAGTACTTGACTACGAAGTTACAAGTCTACATGACTCCAATTGCGGCATCTGTCTTCGTCTGAATTTTCTCTTTGGCTCCAACTGCTACAGAAGCATTATGTTATAATAGTACAAGGCTACTTGACTACGAAGCTACAAGTCTACATGGCACCAATTGCGGCATCTGTCTTCGGCTGAATTTTCTCTTTGGCTCCAACTGCTACAGCAGCATTATGTTATAATATTACAAGGCTACTTGGTTACGAAGCTACACATCTACAAGGCTCCAATTATCGCATCTGTCTTCGTCGGCATTTTCTCTTATGCTCCCACTGCTCCAACAGCATTATGTTATATGATTCCATGGCTACTTTGTTACGTAGCTACAGGTCTACGAGGTTCCAATGCATCATGCTTGCGAAGCTTCCAAAACACAAAGTTACGAGACTGCGAGGCTACAGGACTACGAAGCTTCCAAGACGCAAGGCTACATGGCTACGAGACTACATGACTCTAACTGATTACAATAGCACCATTCATTGGTGAGAGTTAGGTTATCTAATGCAAAGCAAATTGATGCAAGTAGTTCTGGCTGTCATCAACAGATGTAGCCACGTGTTGCTTACAGGTAAATATTAATTAGTTATTTTATGTGTGATGCGGGATGCTCACTAACGATCGGAAAAGAAGGAGGGCTCGCTAGACACCAAGGAGAAGGAAGTTCGTCTTACATGTTAATGCTTCGCTGATGTCTCATGGCATATTATTTTAATTAGTAATGGTTGTTTATTTCTTTAATTCCACCTGATAAAATTATTGCAAGTGTCATTTTATTAGTATAAACTCACTAATTAAATGTAACTCTGAATAAAATGACATGACTCATTAAGTAAATACCCTTCATGCAGAGATCGATTTCTCACAAATAACCAGCAGCACTCGGCGAAAATCATTAGATGCCTAGCCAGGAATAACCAGTAGCACTTGGAACAAACCATCAATTTATTAACAAGAATAATCAGGAGCACACGGAGAAAACCATTACACTTTTCTTTGGTATCGAAGAAATATTTAATAAATAACAAATAAATTAATAAAAAATTTAAAATTAAAAAATACAAAAAATACATAAAATTCTGTCTTGTACTAGAACTCTATATTTGCTCAACAATGAGAAGTTCACAAGCTAGCAGAATCTGTTCATGTATTTTTTGTATTTTTTAATTTTAAATTTTTTATTAATTTTTGAGTCATTTTGAGTCATTTTTGAGTCAAAAATGGCCGCCGTGACGTCACAATCCAATATGGCGGACACCGGCACCGGCACCACACCCTTAACCCTGGCGCCGGCGCCCCCAATATATACTACTCGCTCGGTATTATTTTAAAGAATTCTACGTTGAATTCCGTGTGCAAGTTTCGTATTAAACGAAGGAAATTCGTAAAGTATAATACGTTTGGTCATTAAGAATAATAAACTCATGAAAAAAGTTTTTATTTAGAGTTTATTTAGTTCACTAACTTCTACTTTATGTTTTCTTATAATTGCCTATCTGTCCCAAGCTCTTTACGCAACACTGCGCCAGTTTCTTTAGCCTCTCTGCATAGAATTTCGCCACCTGGAAATTAAACCAGTTGACAATCGTAATTTTGTAATATTTGCTGTAATTTTTGACCCACGTTTTATTAAATCAACCAAAAATGTCACCCTTTTCGTACCAAAAAAAAAAGAAAGTCTGTAAAGTCGCTTTACGGACGATAGTTTTACGTGATAACGTCATAAGAAAACATAGATGAAAAATTGCATACTTTTCAATTTTCAAATATTATTTACAGTTTTTGTAAATTTCATTTAAATCATTTGTTTAAATATAATCATGAACAATTAGTTAAAAACCCCGCCTTAACCTGTTTGATATTATGAACGATTTTCTCGCACGGTGGTTGGCCGGTTCTTGCACGCTCGGCTCAGGCGGAACGTGATAATTTTTCGTGCGTGCATCCGGCGTTCATCGATTTATAAGTCGTTATCACGTTAAAAACCGGTAGCCATCATTGTTCGATTAGAGTTCGGAGATCGCTTCAATATTTTCCGTGGATGTTTACCAAGCGCCTGTACTTAGGCTACACGCATTGTGTATTGGAAGTTCATGATGCCTATGGTCAAGGCGTCCATTCCATTTCCAGGCGGCGAACTTCTACGAAGAGGAGTTAAAGAATCTAGTGCAGCATTACAAAAACTGAATTGCGGTTATGTGAAAATGTGAAGTAGATATGTAGCAAACTAAAACTGCCAATAAAAACTTTTTCTCACGACTTTATGTTTTTAATTTCATAAAAAGAGCTTACTTTACAAATATCCCTCAAATTCGTTTTCAACACGAATTTGCTCGTTACCGAGGTTAGATGTTTACACATCACTGGCGAGTACTGATAGACTCGCTCACAGTTTTTTTTACAGTGTATGTATGTATGTATGTATGTATGTATGTATGTATGTATGTATGTTATTGTTTGCACGGTCCAGAGCATGTGAGCGTGGTAAAACCACACCAGGTGTTTGGTATCTCATGAAGTTGATGCGAGAAGCGCAAGTTATTGTTTACATAAGCTTGAATAAACCTGGGAAATTGCGCGTGACATTGGAATGTGGTAAAAAAAATATTTACACTATTAGTACAAGTTATAAAACATTAAAAGTAAAGTAAGCAATAAAACACAATAAAATCTTAAACAAAATCATTATGTAAGTTATATACCTTTACAGGACATTGTTATTTTAACAATTCTTATAATTAATGTTTTTTTGCAGTAGAAAAAACTTTAGGCTATATCGTAACGAAACGATTTTTAATAACCATGGCAGAAGAACTTTCAGTACAATACTAAAGTTTAGATGTAACGACAGATTCGACCGCTATGATAACTTAAGCCTCGAGGGTGCAGTGAATCACCTGGCAATACTAATATAGCGAGATGGTGAACTGTTCAGTCATTTGTTTCTTCGTCCGTGTCATAATGGTAGCGGATTAGATAATAAGGAATATGATTTTCATTTACACCAGCTTGCAGGACATTTTCTTTTAGTTGCGTGATCGCTTGATGGTTTTCGAAAACGGTTCTGAGCTCTTGTGTTTTGGAGGCGCCTGTGGCCACGACGTTTAACTTCACAAGTTGCTTCTAAAAGTATTAATTGTATCTTTCATTAAAATTGCGATCGTCCGTGCCTGGTGGCACTTTTATATTGCTTAGGTGACAGATCGTCTTTCCTATTTAACGGTATGTATTTTGTGTGGCTCTTCAGATTTGATGAGTTTTTTCCTTTAGTACGTTATTAACATAAGTAACGATAATTGTTGACCTCAATGTATGTGCTTATTCTGGATTTTTTTCAAATCATTTTCTGATTTATAACTGTGTGTTCAAAAATGAGTTATGCTTTTGTGTTAATGTGGCTTTAGGCTTCTTTGTATTGATTGCTGTATCAAACGAACTATATTGTTTAATGTCACAAAGTATAAGACGACTGTACCTATTTAGAATTTTTTAAGTTAAGAATTTTTGTGTGACCAACGAAATCGATGATGTATCGTTATTTGCTAGATGCATTTTTAAAAAAAATAATTTCCTTAATACAATGTAATATAATATAGCCTTCCGCAGTAATAAAGTATCTGTCAGGCTTCGAATATTTTGAATGATTTTAAAACTTGATAGTGTGAGCAAGGGCCATATGCTTGGTCCCTCTGCTCGTTGTTTATAGAAACTTAAATTTGCGCCAAAGAAGAATTGGAACCCCAAACTGTGGATTCGTAGCGATGCCTTTTTCTCTGGGAGATATTTGGCTTTGGTTCCTATTTTTTTTCGTATTCTAAATCAAAACTTAGTTTGTTTGGGAGGGGTCTAGGTAGCAAAAACTCTAAGTGTGTCTCAGGCTGCAGCCTATACGGCTAAAATTGCAGGGTTTTAGTTACGAAGGGATTGGCCAGCCATGACAGCGATTGATGGCATGACTAAATCCCCTCTATTTTACTCTAAATTACAACTAGATAAGTTGGTCCCAGGTAAAACCTACATAAACACAGGAGAAATCCTGGGCTCTTTAATGCGGGGTGCAAAAGTCATGCATTAATTAAGCAGGTTGGTTACAGGAAACGGAAGGAAGGTTCTGGAAGAAGAGCTGGTCCGGGTAGAAAGAGACTATTAAGTAAGAGGCAGGAACCTGGACATTGCTGTCCGCTTGGTTTGGGCGGAGCTGGTTCTGTTCGGGGGTAGACTTAAGTCGTTTCCCACCAGGCTGCCAGCCAGTTAAACTTAAATTACGAGGGGGAAATTATTTGCGCAAATTACGAAGGTGAAATTATTATTACTTTTAATTAAATTGATTTGGTCTAACTAAAATAATGCTACCGTGGGCACCCAACTCTCGGCACCGCCAGTCAGAGCATGGCTCCAGCTATTCACTTAGGGATAGAAAATTGGAGATTTCCTGGCCGGTCCGCTATCGGATGATAGCACACAAAGCGCAACCAGGTCGACGTCTTCAAAGCCCTGGCGTGTGGCGGCGTTCCCTTTTCGTTTCTCCTCCCCGCGAGTGCTCCAGAAGCAGTGGGATTAGTTCGCACTCCCTCGACTAAGCCCGCGTCCATCAGGTGAAGCCACGCCCTCTCGAGATGGGGTTAACCTCCCGCCCTTGGGGCTCTGAATCAACATCACACAGGTGGTAGGGGTGGGTTTGTAATTGCGCGCTGAAATAGCCTGTAATTCATGGCCACCTGGTGTACATGTCGTCCCTTCCATAGTGTTCATCGTAGCTCTGACGTGTTAAATATACGTACTTTATTTAATTTTTTTTTTTCATTTATTTTTCGTGCACACCCTAGTACCCTCTTTATGAGGTGCTGGCGTGCATTCCACAACTGTAATAAATAATAAATATAATTATTTAAACAATATTCTTTCTTTAACAACAAAGAAATACAATGCTCATAAAAGCAAGCATTTGTTTGAGTGCTAATTTCCTACTTTATTCTTACAATATTTATAATTATATAAAATATTTCAGAAAAATTATAATTTTTGTAAGTGAGAGATGTTTGAAGAATGCAGTTAATTGTTATGTAAAGTGAAATATCGCATGTCTTAAAAATATATCAAATTTAAAATTACCACTCAAAGAAAAGTACAACTACATAAGCTACCAACTATGGGTTACGAGATAAATCACATCATCAATTAAATCAATCAGCCAATGATTTATAGATTTTATTGAAAAAATTATTTTTATTTTATATTTCTCAGAAACATAACTGCCAATTTGGAACCGAAAATTCTAAATATCTCTGTGAAATTATTTTGTAAAGTTAAGTTAATTTGTATTTTGACTGTGTCGAGAAGGAAAATTATAAGTTATACTTATAAATGAACATAATTCTATATCCATACATACTAGTTATTGCAGCTTTATTCTAATATATATATATAAATATATATACACTCTTAAAAGTTTCAAAGATTCTTTGATGATTACGTTATTTTTTTTTAAATAAACTTTTTTTAAGTATATGTATCGTAATAAGAGATTTAATTCACGATTTTATTTTTCATTTTCTCCAGGCCAAAGTACCGTACTACAAAACAGACCTAATAAAAGCTGAGTTAATCATTTTAATAACTTATTAAAACAAAACTGAGTTTAGTTAAATGAATTTCAAAACCATATATGAATTTGCAAAATATTAATAGTCTACCCAGAAAAATACTCACCCAATGTAACAGCTTCTTTGGATTAAATTATTATTTTGGATATACACCATCGATAGTTTTTATTGTATGTCACAGAAAAAAACCCGATGGAAGAATACACAAACACACAGAAAATAAGCCAAAGTCAGGCGATGTCAGATGTTAAATGTATAGGCAGCACACATAATTCCGTGGAAGAAATTAGTCGGAACAAATAAGACATCACACGAGAATACAGCGGGCTGACGATAAGACAGTTGCAAAAAACATAGTAAATCAGACAAACAACAACCTTGGAGAACAGTGACAGACAGAGGATCCCAACGATGGTATTAAACAGATAATTTGGACACGCCTACTGGGTTCGTCTATGCTGTCGGAATAATTTCTTAATTTCATAGCTGGGTTTGTATGTACGTGCGTCAATTTACTGTCGGTGTGTTGTCCAGAAGCTTAAGTTTTTGCTATTTTAAGTAATTCAAGCCTCGGCTAGGAAAATTAAGCCTCCTGATTTTATTGAGGGCAAAATGGGAAATTTTCTCTTGAAATAGAAAACTTTTCCCTCAAAGTAACGAAACTTTTAGTCATTTTGAGGTTATTTTAAGTCGATTTAGAAAGGAAATGGGAAGTTTTAACATCAGAATGGCCACCGCGAGGCCACAATTTAAGACGCCGGACAACACAATCACAATCCTCACTCCTACTCCTGGGCCCGGAGCTACTACTGCGTGTGAGACCTCCTCCTGGGTTTGGAGCTGCCTCAGACCGCCTCATGCATTCTCCAGGACTGTCCGGACCGACAGGGCCCTTGCCTCGGGGTACAGTCTGCCTTTGCAGCTTCAGCCACGCAGAAGTCGCCTTTGCCTCGCTTCACTTTCAACAAAGCAACGCGTGAAACCACATTAACTGGTTTCCCGTGGTTCAGTTTTTATGTTTGAATGTGTGCTAGGAAATATTTTGTATTTTTGAATGGGCCGCACGGTGATGTTAGTGGCTAGGTCACTCGCCCTTCCACCAGGGCGACTGTAGTTCGGTTCCCCATTGGAGCCCATTCAAGATAGACTGTGGTGGGTTTTCTTGTGGTACTCCTCGTTTATTCCCCCCCCTCCCCACACACACACTTTTTCCACCATACAGGCTGCCATATCATAAAGACGGTCACGGGGTGGGTGATAACCTACCAGCAGGTATAATGATGTGCAAGATATCTCTGGTGATATCTCTAGTGTAACTAGACATACAATTTTATAATTATTTCGGCTTCTAGAGTTTTTTTTAGATACATACAACTCAATATATAATTAACTAACAAATCGTACAAACTGCAGTATAAACATACTTATGGGGAGTGATATCGTTCCTCAAGTTATAGTCTGCATAAAAATAAAAACAAAATAAAAATTAAAAGAATGGTTTTTGAAGTTGTTTTAATCTTCATCCAGTGGAGGCTTCAGATTTTATTCTGTTTGCCTGTTCCGCACTACGCAAAGATGCGGAATTTTGTGTCGGCAAGAGCCTTTGGACCAACTTAATTTTAGGCTATAAATCATCAAGAAAATTCCGTTTCTTTGGAAACAATTTAGTTTTAACGGTCCCAGTTGATCAGTTAATTACGAACTCGGTGACGTTAACAGACAGTTTCTCCTACTTGTGACAGTTGGCCCCAAACACCGCGATGAAACCTTTCCCGATAGCGTTCGCGTCGTTTCTCGTACTCAAATATTTGGTTTGTCACGTCCTTAGACTAGCGATGGAGTGGGAAGCAAGAAAGCAAATGTTGGTTACCTGCAGCAGCGTGGGAAACTTCGCGAGAAACTGTTCAAACTTAGCCAAGGACTTCGTGGTGTGTGTAGAGTTTAATTATGCGTGAGTGTCACGTGAAATTTAGGATGAAAAATTTTAACAGAGTACCGGCTACGAATAATCCAGAGATCTTCGTACGTGTACCTAGATTACTAACAAAACTTTAGATACCACCTTCTTCATTTGTGGCCTTCGAGCATTCTTTCAGAGAGTTCCTTCAATAACAATCTATATCACATCATACACTTACAAGCACCCTGTCTGTTTCAACAAAATATTTCGTGGTCGCCACAGAACCTTCTTTTTGTGTGCCTTTTGAAGCGCCATTTTTTGTTTGGCAGTCCATAAATTCCCTGCCTCTTCCATCAGCGTTGTTGAACTTACTTGGTGGAAGTGGCGGCACATGATCCCCTGAAAACAGCTATTCCTTTCCGGGGAAATAAATAGCTACAACTGAAGAACATCGGGTTTCAAAGGATAGCCAAATTGTTTTAATCACGCCTATTTACTCGCTGATTTTCACCCGAGCCTTATGCAATGCCCCGCTTATTTATAAACCATATCTTTAATATTTAAACCAGTCTGAAGTCTAAGTAAGAATATGAACCCAACTATGCTCCTGTTTACTCATGTATCTGGACTGTGACAGTAAGGCTCCTTTCAGACAAGGTCACCTCGTCTGAAATGGGTCTAACTCGCTCGGTGTCCACGAACTTTCTCTCTTTCTTATTCTCTCTACGTAGCGCTCGCCACTACGCACTCGTGCGCCGTCTCGTACTGAAGTGTCTCCCGGTATCCCTCCCTTCAGCCGTGAAGCCACCCTCGCCACTCGAACAGTCCTCGCTTTGTCTCTGTACCGCAGTCGTCGTCGATATTCGCACGCACCTGCCGCTAAACCAGGACCACGTCGCTCGGTCGACCGACACGTGTATACAGAGTGAGTTTGAACTACACCGACACACTTCGGCTGCAGGTTCATCAAGAAGTTGAAAACACTTTCCAAAGTACTTGTGATCTAAAGTACTTCCCAAGACCGGTATACGTCTTTGCAAGTTGGAGCTGATCAACATTTTTTCGTTAATAATAGAAAAAGTTTTTAAGATCGTACACTGTGCATTTGGATTATGTTTAATTGAATTCATTTATACAATTTATGCGACATTTGTCACTGTCGCAAAATTATTTCATGTATTTCCTCTAATTTTCCCCTCGTATTGAATAAATCTTTCTGTTTTAATGAATTGGGATGATTACAGGTTGGAACTTTGATATATATTATTTTATTTTTCTATTTTAAGATGTGGTTTTCTGTAATTTCTAGAATCTGGCCAACAGCTTCGTGTGGATTACCTACCGGCATTATGATCGACAAGGAGTCTAAAAGTCACGTGGAAATTAACAGCGCCAGTAATTGCTTGCAATTATAATATATATATAAGTAAGTGTGGTTTATCCGTGCATACCACTATAACTCAACCACCCACCCCAGGAGCCCAATGGGGAGAATATGGTAGGGTTTTAGCCCTCCATCTCCCATGCAGAAGATTAAGGTTTGGAACTGCACGTGTTGGGTTCAAAGATATTGGTATCAAAGAGGGCATTGCATCAATGGACTTCTTATGGGATGTCGGTGAAGCAGCTGGGAATCTAGTGTCGAAGTGGCGTGGTCTGGCCAGAATATTCCTGAATGTTCTAGAAGGTTCTATATTCTTCTAGAATGGTCTGGAATGTTCAATAGGGTTTGAGAATTATGTAAGATGTTCTAGATTGTTATACAATCTTCCAGAAGGTTGGAGAATGTTGTTGGATGTTGTAAAACTTTCCATAATATTATAGAATCTTCCAGCAGGTTCTATAATGTTCCAAAATGTTCTCAAATCTTCCAGAAGTTACGAGAATATTATAAAATGTTCCAGAATGTTTGATAATATTTAGAAGATCCAAGGATATTCGATAATGTAATATAATATCCCCGAAGGTTCTGAACCTTAGAAAGGACTTCCGGTTCTGGTTTTCATAAACAGATTTACTCTCTTATTCACAGAAGAAAAATGACAATATTAACCATGCTGGTCCACATATATAATTTTTAACAAAATATCGCCTTACTCAGTTATTCACGTAAGGTAAAATATATATTCATGAGTGTCCTCTGCTTTAATGGAGAAACATTTCAATATTCAACGATGAATGATTGTTATAGCCTGAAAATAGTTGAAACAGGGCGCGCTCGGTATGCCGCTAAACGCCACGAGTTTACAGGCCACGCACAGTTACATCCGCTGCAGAAAACTGTTTTGAAACTTATTGTGATTACTTAAGTGCGAAATTTCTGTTATATTATTTTCCGTGTAAGTTCGCAGCCATGTTTTTTTTTCTCTTCTTTGCTTTCCATCGAGAGTGTACACAAGGTGGAGGGTGTTGAAAGGAGAGAGGAAAGATCCTTTGTGGTCTGCTTTTTTTCTCCACTTGGCAGTAACTTAGTTTTAGGGAGCTGAAAAGAGTGGCAGCGAGGAAGATGCGATAAGACATGAATTATTTAATCCCCCTTTTATCCTGTCGCTTTTAGACCCCGTGCCGTCTTGTCGACACCACTCTTGGCGGATGATGAAGGGGGGAAGAGTGGGGAAGGATGATAGCAGATGACATGTTTATATTCCCGACCGGAGTTATATCCTTTCACTGTCAAGCTAAAAATTCTTAATGGTTATCTTGTCAACAGAGTGCTGCTTGAATGCAGAAGTTTTTTTAATGCCTGAAACTGCACGTGGTAGAAGTCATAAGGAAATCGTGCAAAAATTATAGATGCTTTTAACGAAACTTTTGCGTCGATATGAAATTCATCTCTGTATTCAGTTTGCTCGGAAAATTGTTTGGCATAAACTGAAGGTGTCAGAGAAAGCCAATGTTGGGGCTGTGTAAAGGAAAGGAACATATGTCCGGAAACGTAACCCCGCAAAGTTATAGGCGCAAATAGTAGCGTGCAAATTTGAATTTCCCGCTTATAAGTGCGCTTGACGGAGAGAGAGAGAGAGAGAGAGAGAGAGAGAGAAAAGTCATACGATCGCAGCTGAGTGACGTTCAGGGGCCCGCATAGTCAGGGGTGTATTTGTGTTAGTGAGGCAGGATAAATGCGACGCTCAATGGTGCTTCTAGTGCTGTGTCGCCTCTAAGCACACGGCTATGAACTGGTAGCAATCATTTCGTCGTGCGTAGGGCAACTATGGTATTTCAGCGGCAACTATTACATTATATAGCAAAGAAATTAAGGTAAAGATGTGATTTGAGTCCCTGGCGTGCTTTCAAAAATCTGAGCCGGGTGTTCCACGCCTAAAATGTTTTCTGAAAACATGCGTTTTAGCCATTTTCACTATTCTAAAAATACAATTTAAAAACTAAATATGGAAATAAAACCATTTGTCCGCCCTCGTCGTATTATAAAATGATTTTCGTAATCAGACTTCACTCGGCTGAGCAGTTTTCAAATCTTCTGGAGCTTTGCACATCGAATGTGAGACGACGGTAGACGGGGCCCTGAACGTCTCGCGGTAGTACGTGATGAGCTGGGCGCAGACGTTTAGAGTCAGTCAATTCCACCAGCAACCAGCAGTCACTGGACAACACAGCGGTGGTGGTGGTACTTTTACTAGTTTAGTGCAGTGTCGACTGTTAGTGAGTTGGCTATGGCGGACTTCACACTCACATGAGATGGCCGATACCACAATGTAGCACGGGGAGGCTGGAGCAGTGCGCATATATCAAGGAAACTTTCACAACCAGCGACTGCCTGAAACTGGGGGGTTCAGACCATGAAGGGTGTTGTACGCCAAACTACGTGTGGCTAACTCTTGAACGTCTGAGTCAGTGATGCGTCGTGAACGATTCGTTCCAAATGAACACGCATCTTTGGGCGAAATAAATTAAATGGTTCGTTCGCTAAGTAGAGAACCGGGTTCTTTGAGAGTCGACCACTCCAAAGCTGAACTCGACTCGGGAGAACATAATCCTCGGAGAGTTATTCGTTGGAACGAGAGAAGTGAACCGGCCAGTCTGATTCGTTCGTGAAACGACTCATAACGTCGGGAGTCAAGAGTGATTAGCAATCGCAGCGCGCGCGTCTTCACACGAGCATGTAATAACTTAATCAAAGAGTGGGAGTGGGGGTTGGCGACTCAGCAAGAACCACGTTACAATTATTATTCGTAATCGCCTAGGTTTTGTTTACTAAATTTATCTTAAATTTTTCCATGCACATGTTTGTAACAGTCAGTATAAAGCTAGACATCTGGAGTGTCAGCTATCCGAGCCGACCAGATAGTGGTAACAACCAGTCAGGCGACAAGGCAAGCCGCCTAGACGTAGCGGATACTTCGAATGGGTGAACGAGTTATGACTCTTGAGATGTGTCGGTGGTCAGAACGACAAGAAAGGATCTTTCGAACGAATCATTTCACAGAACTGATTCAAACGAATCTTTCGGTCAACGGAATCGTTCTGCCCATCACTAGTCTGCTTCCGGCTCGTCGCCTGCTTCCCGCGTAGTGTTTGAACGTAACTGCGCTGCGACTACCCGTCCTCTCGGCCAGAGAAGTAGCGCCCTTTTGCGCGCTAAATTAGTGCCCAAACTTTGCAGTTTTTAGTTTCCGGATACACGTCCCTTGCAAAAATAACTTCTTTGACATTCCCTGCCACCCATTAAATTAATGATCACAAATTTCCAAGCTCAATATAACTAAACGAAAGCATTATTGTGATATGATTACGAAATATACTTGGACTTAGAAATTCCGTGTAGCGCTGGTTAAAAACTTTCGATGGCTTTACTATTCTTCTGTTATTTCTCACTGTGCATGTTTTCGTTAAGTCAAAGCTATTATCGACATATTTGAATGCAGGTTTTTTTAACACGTACAATTATGGATTGTAGTAAATATGTCAATAAAATGCAATTTGTTAATTGGATATACGGATATTTAACAATTGATTTTAGTAACACTGAAACACTGGTAAACAATTTTGTAAATTTAAATAGTGTCAGTGTCTCCAATTTGGCAAATACAATTTCACACATTCTAATATTCGTGATTTTACTTTTGTGTTAAAGTAAAAACACCATTATAAGTTTAAAATTATGATTTCTAGGTGACCGCACATTTTTTCTCCGTTCTCAGAATTGCAGTAAAAAACAAAAACTACTGGAGAATAGTTCTGTTTTTTTTTTTTTTTAATTTCTTTCCCCATCACCGTACAGAACGAAATTATAATAAATATGTTCATTAGGGCTATAAAAACAATTACCCAAACGGTCCGTGGTTAATTAAGCCTTTGCAACTAAGAACTGGAGAAACTTTAGACACGAAATTTGTTCTAATTAAACTCGGATGGCCGCAAGAGAAATCCCGTCGAGAAAGAAGATGCCATCAGAGTGGGTAGAAAAGAAAACACGGAATTCACTCTTGAGGTATCACTATAAATCTATTGTATTGTATGTTTTGTCTCAAAAGTACCTAGTAGTTTTTTTTATTAAAGATGATCTAATATCGGTAGAAATTCACGAGGTGGTCATAATTGTTCATTATAAAACATAAGATTGAAAAATATATTTCTTTACCCGCTCGATCACAATTGTATCGTGAAATATGTAAATATTTTAGAGGTATGTATAAAATTATATTTTCTCATTAATAAAAAATAATATTATTAGTCATTTAATAAATAAATAAACTTGAATAAAAATTATTAAAGGCTCTTAAGGGATAGTTATGTCTTTATATCTAAGCCCTAATAAAAAAAAGTTAATTTACTTTATCATACTGCATAGGTATTACTTTAACATAGGGTAGGGTGGGGCTATTTGAGTACCCTAACATTAAAATCAAAAATTTTACATCTTAAATCGATTTTAAAAATTTATTTTTGTTAAACATTGTAATTTCACTCATTGAATTACATGTATCTCAGTTATAGAAGTCGTATCTATCAAAATGCATACTACAGAAATAAAAGTCAATCCCATTGTAAAATATGTCAATAATAGAATATGTGGGGCTATTTGGGTTTCGCAAGGGGCTATTTGAGTCGTTAAAATTATATTTAATTCTGGAGTAAATAAGCTGTTAAATAACATAAATTGTGCTTCGAAGTTATCTGCAAGTCCCTTTAGGCAATCTTTCGCGTACAAATGTTTCCTACTAAATAAAATGTCCACTCACACCATGTTTAAAAATTAAACAGAAACATGAGTTTACATAGGCATTAAATGCATTTTCCACAAACAAATATTTTCTGACCGACAGCTCCAACAAAAACTTCATGATACCAGCGAGCACATTGCTGACAAGCTATCCAGTCACCTTTCTTCAGTGATTCCAAGGAGTTATAACGTAGGCTACAAAAATTACACGGTGTGTTATCAGTTCCTTCGCAGTGCATTGATACTTCGTTTGGATCATCCTCAGAAGATGAATTTGTAGATATTTCACGTAAATCTTCAGCCGGACAGTGAACACTTTTTACACTGGAATTTTTCTTTAGTTTCTTGCATGGTTGTCCTTTCAATAGTTTTATTTGTCTCTTTGCTCTACAGTCAGAAATATTATCTTTTGATGTCAAAAGTCGAGATTTTTGTTTTCTGCTTCCTTGTTTTTTGTTACTATTTGTTTTAACTGGCGTTGAGAGAATCTGTGAAAAATCTGGAGACTTTGAAGACAACTGCTTCGTGGTTAAAGTTACAGTAGATATCTCGGAGGAATCACGATCTTTTTGTGTAGAAACAGATTCTCCAGAAAGTGGAGTCGATGGAATAGATCTCTCTAGCCCAGGTGGTTCTTGCTGTGTGTAGAATAGTGTCGATGGTAAAAATTTCTCTTCAAGGACTATTTCAGGATTGTGTGGATGTATTCCTGTACATTGAAAACCTTTTTCTGCAAGAGCTGGCGTTGCAGTTTTGAGCCAGGCCTTTTTGAACAGTTTCCCAAAATTGAACTTGCTGATTTTTCCACCTGGTTGGCTATGGATATACTGCGTGGCTTCAGCATGATAGTATGTTTTGAGAGTCTTAAACACAGTTCTGTCCATGGGTTGAAGCACATGAGTTGTGTGTGGGGGCAGACAAAGAAGTTCAATGTCATTTTTTTCACAAAACTCCAAGCATTCGAGGGAGCAGTGAGAAGAATGTCCATCCAGCACGAGAAGACATTTTCCGGGAACCCTAAAAACATTAAAATGTTTTAACCAAAAGAGAAATATTTCCTCGTTTGTGTACCCCGACTCAGACATTTTAACTACTGTTCCTGATGGCATGTGCTCGTTATACTCTTGTCGGAAACGAACACCCTTAAATATCACCATTGGTGGAATATACTGACCACTTGCACTGCATGCTGCAACTATTGTAACATTTTCCCCACGTTATAAACTGGTGATAGATGTTACTTCTCTTTTCCCTTTTGGAGCTACAACTTTGACTGGTCTATTGTTCATAGGTAGGCCACATTCATCAACATTATAAATGTTCTGAGGTTTACAGTTGACTCCAATTTTAAGAGTTGTAGTTTGAAGCAAAGAATAAAAGTCATTAACCGCACCTTTATTCACCCCTGCAGCACGAGCCTTTGAAAGTCCTTCGGGTTTTCTCAACTATAATTCAGGATGTCTTTTCATAAATGAAAGGAACCAATCTTTCCCTGCGATTCCAGATTCTCCCCATGGATGTTTTATACTATTTGACACAACATACTTGTAAACAGCACGACGCACTCCTTTATAATCACATCCTAATCCTCGGTTGGATAAGTTTATCAGTCTCAAAACAAGTTCCTTCTCTTGTTCGTCACTTAACACTGTTGGGTGGTCAATTTTTTTCTTTCTTGAAAGATATTCATGAAAGTGATGCTCACTGTACGATTGTCGAAGTCTTTCTGTATACACACTTCTCCTCAAAGTTTCATATGGTATGCTGAAATGAACTGCTGCCGCTCTCACGCTTAAACGGCACTCCAAGACATCTTTGGATGCTAAATTAAGCTGCTCACTTGTCCACTTTAAATATGCCCCAGTCCTTTTATAAGTGCGAACCATCTGAAAAAAGTGAGATAAAGTTACATAATATGGTGTGCAACAAAACTTTTTCATATAAATGTAATATAATAAATATTAGCGAAAACCATCTTTACATTTAATAAATATATCCTTGGTATCAAAACAATCACTTTTGTGTTGACCCAAATAGCCCCATGGTTGACCCAAATAGCCCCAGAAAAACTACTCAAATAGCCCCAATTACTTTAAATCACAAAATTAGTAAAATATTCAATTCATTAAAAATAATTCTTGCTATGAATATACTAAGAGACTCACAAATGCTTCTTCTTTCGTTTGACATATAACACTTACGATAAAGTTTCATGTTACACTTGGATATCACTATTTCCCCTGGTATTAAAGTAAGAGTTTAATATTTCAAGACAGTGAGATGATTACCTTGCGCCGTTCACCGCCCGTCCGTACACAAAATATCACATAACATCCGCACACAACATGTCCGTCTGCTCAGCACAACCTTCTTCTCGCTTCTGAAGTCCAGTCCGTGCCGATGATGCGCGGAGTTATTGCGCAGTAGCCGAAAGTCTTATTTCGACTCAAATAGCCCCACGACCCAAATAGCCCCACCCTACCCTACGCTACTTTCATTCGTATAATATATTATAACTTATTATTCTAAACTACATTGCGTGACCTTCACAGTTCGAAAATAACGTTTAGTAAATATCTTTTGAGAAAAAAATTGCGTCTTAAAACTTGGTCTCACAAGCCAAATTAAATTTCGTTCCTTCGTCATTACTTTTTCTAAGAACTGTTTCTAACATTTCAACTCGATACCTCCTTTGCATTTGTTGTTCTGCCGCAAATATTTTCAACAGGTATTCTCTCAGTGTAACGTCATGGGTGTAAAAGAGAGATATGGTTACATGCGTGCTAGGAGGCAAGGCCGCGACACGTACCAAGTACCTGAGCGGGCCTTCCAGCGAGTCTGGCAGCGACCCCTCACGGGCGCTGACGTCACGCATGCCAGGCGTGCCCGGCCGGATTACAAGGGTCTGGCTACCCATCCCTCTCCGCTTCCCGCTCACCATCCCACCACGGACTATTGTCACCGACACTTTAAGCGGCCTGCCAATTCTGCGGGTTTCTCGAAGCCACCGCGCGGAGTGGTGCGAATAAACGCCGCCTTTCTGGACTTTCCGGGCGTCGGGTCGGCCCGGAATGACGCTCTCGTCCCTTCGAGAAGGAAGCCAGGGTATATAAGCAGCGACGCCGGCCTCCGCGGGAGTTCCAAGTAAGTTCGGAGAATTCGACGAGTGAAGGGAAATGCGACATCGGCAAAGAGTGGCGCGACGTGGAGCGACGGGATCGAGAGAGTGCGACTGAGTTGCGCGAGGCTGTGTGTGTGTGTGTGTGGACAGGGGCGTGGTAAGGGGTGAACCACTTTTGAGCCTAGCTCCAGTGAGTAATGCAAACTGCGGAACTTGACTGACATTGAGTGATTTGCGAATAAACATTTTTAAGTGCGAGTGATTGGTGATCAGAAATTTTAAGTTCAATTATTTATTAGTAATATAAATATTAGTAATTAATAAAACTGTACTAAAACTTAATTGGGCTATCCCTTACGAACCCAGTTCCCCCACATTATACTTGTAACAATAATTACGAAGACTAGCACGTCTTTGTACAATCAAGATATTACACTAATGGGATATTTATTGGTTGAAAAAATTATGGATTCCACACATGACAGAATTGAAAATTCTTGCTTATTACATTTTTAGGTATTGGCTGAGGTCACAGATATAGAAAATATATATGTAAGTATGCGAGCACTAAATTATGCTATTGCACAAGTATGAAAATGTGAAAGTATGCATGCATGCAATCATACAAGAGTGCTAGTATGCAAGTGTGAAAATATGCAGTTGTGCAAGTATGTAAGTTTGCAATTGAGCAAGTATGCGAGTGTGCAAGATTGCAAATGTGCATGCTGCACCATTTCAACTTCTCACCTGTTTTCTCTTCTACCGGTTCCCCCCTCTCGAATCTAAATATTCCCCTCACGCGAAAAAGTCAAAACAGAACCAGCTTAGCGTGTGAGACAGAGCCTTAAGAGCAAATGCAAAAGCTATCGGAATAAACGCACAGAAATATCCCGTGAACATGAAGTCGCCGGAATCGGATGTGTTGGAGGATTGACGAAGGAGGAGGGATGGAAAGGGGCAGCTCCTTGGGCGCTACGGGGGTCAGCGCAGGGACGAGGTCGCCGCGTGATTAGCACGCGTGTTTGGGGAGGGTTCGCAGGGAGGGTGCGAGGGCGGGGTGGCGAAGGGGGTGACGTCATGGTCGCAGTAATTAGCGCCGGCGCCTGTTGACGCGCGGCGGTCATCCCACGGCCGAGCCGGCCTGGATCAACTCCGAAGCGGGCAGCCGTGTTGTGGCGGGCAGACACTCGCCGAACCCAAGTCAGGCGCGCCGATACTTCGCATTCGTGCATCTAGCTATTTTATATACATAATAATATATAATATATATATATATATATATTTCGTCAATGTTACAGAACATAAGTCAGGTCTGTTACTTATACACAATTCCTTCTCCATTTTGGTTTTCACAAGTCTGGGTTGATGATAACTAATTTGAAAAATAAGTTGGATTAGGTCTGTGACATTTAAAATTCGTGATGATGTATTAAAAATCTGCAAATTATTGTTTTCTTTTATGTAACCTTTCTAAAACTAACGCAAGTGTACTTGTAGGAGGGTTCCGAGGTCCTGGTTGTGAAGGGAACCAGGTGAAGCCTACACGCCTAGTCACGCTGAGGAGTAGCCACGCAGGGAGAGGGTCGCATGCATCGTGTGCTTTGTTTCGGGGATTGGCCAGCCATGGGAGAGATTTGACCCATGGCTAACTCCCTTATCTTAGATCTATATAAACACTTGTTTTTTGTGTATGAAATGTTTAGGTACGTAAAATGCTTGGATATAAATATATTTTACCTTCAAATGCAAAAAATTCTCCGCGGAAGACCTTCGGCTTTATTTGTGAGATTTGTGTTTCTCGGTAATGAAATTTAACAACTGTTAATAGATTACTTGGTTTGAGTTGCTTGGCTTCTTGTTTGTAACCAAGTCGAAGGCGATAATTTCACCATACGTAGGTACTGCAGATACTATAGGTATCTGCTACCCTGACGATGGCGACTGCAAGGCAGACCGAAATGTTGGTGATGTCATCGTCTTCGACGCGGCTACAAACCATACCCCAAGAAACTCCAGGCAATGGCCGTGAAATCCTGCGATCCTTATTACTTGATATTAAGTTACATCCCCCCTCCTCCTATTCCGAACGGAAATACATCCGTACGCTTCTGGATTTATGTGCAGCACAGGTTTTTTAAGTGCCACCCTGTTGTTACATGATAGAAGCATGTGGCCAAATACACTGTAGACTAATACACTGTAGACTAATACCGGACAGCTCCACACTAGCAACACGGACGATTGTGTTAAAAATAACCTAGCTGCAAGTGGGGTGACAACAAAAATATTTTATAGTTAAATTGTTAAATTATGTATTAAGTACATTATGTGGTGTCAAACACGAATAACCAATTTTTAAGAAATTTAAAACACTGGTGTTTTATTTCCCCCCATAATTGTGTATAATGATTTATGAGGTTTTTCTAAGAGCAAATAAAGTTTTTTTCGTTTTCGTAATGTTGTTACCATGTGTATTTAAAAGATAAATTATTCATAAGTTACTGTTTGTACCGTCTGCCGTCTATAGGGCTGACGTGACAACAACGCCAAATTTTTACACAAATATCTTGGAGCTGTCCGGTATTAAGCACTTGTTACACGGTGAAAGTTTCCTTGGAAGGTCTTCCGTGGCAGCCGGTATGGATGGTTCTGTGGAAGAATTGGCAGAGCGCTGGCCGTTTTCATCGAAGTTTTTGTAATCGGTCCTGTTCGAATTTATGTGGAAGGTGTCGTAGCAGGTAGAAATTTTAATCCAATCAGAATGAAGTGGTAGTGTGCTCCTAGTGTTAAAAATTGGTAAATTATTTGAGAGGGATTGAAGTTTTCTTGATTTTGATTTGAAACTCAGTGAACATGTGGTTATGCGACAACTATGAGAAACATCCATGTTAATACGTACAATACAATAGGTATTAACTATCATGACAATACCATTTGCACAAGCTAGACACGATTCTTAGTGCGATAGTTTCTTCTGTAGAAACATACATACCTGATGCCACGTAGGCTGGGCTAGCAGTTTATTCTGGAAGCTTCCAGCGTGTGAGGCAGGCCTTAGTCTGTAGTGTGATGGTGGCGCTGCCATTGGCGGCTGGAGAAACGTAGCCGCCCAGGCAGAACAGGGAGGGTTCGTTGGTCCACGAATGGCTCAAGGACACGAGCCACTGGGTTCTAACGGCAGCGTTCTGCAGATGAGATCGACACGAAGTATCCTACCCCACCCCCTTTTCCCAGAGTATTCGTCGCCGCTCCAGCCAGTTGTTTCTCCCCTCGTCCTTCTGTAATGACCCGAGGTCGGCGGTGACGTGAAGCCTTCTTGCTCATTCATTAGGCTAGGCCTCACTCAGCCACGCTGATCCATTAGGGAGCCCCGCCTATTCAGGGGTCTATTCGAGCTGGAGAGGCGTGATGATAGGTGCGGCGCTCGCTGGTGCTTCAAGCGCGGTATCGCCTCTGTCTGCAAGTCATTGACCTGGCGCGCAGTCTTCTCGTCGTGCGTATGGCAACTGAGAGACATGAGCGGTGACCATACCATTAAAGGGCGGACAAATGAGGATGAAGTTGTAATGCAAGTAACTGGAGCGTTTTTTTTTTTTTTTTTCAATAATCTCTACCACGTGTTTCATGGCTGAAAACTGTCCTTGAAAACACTCGTTTCAGCCATTTTCATTCTTCTTAAAAATAAAAATAAAATGTGTAAATGCCAGCTCTGGCACAATGTATTTCTTATGGGACTTTCCCCTTGAGGCTTGCTTGATTGAGGCGTGTTTGGTCCGCCACTCGGTGCTCATCGACCGTCCTCCGGATACACAGCCCTGCCAGATGGTTCGCTGGTTGCGAACTAGAGTGTGCCAGTGTCACCTGCGAGGCACACCGCTGTCGCCAACGCCATATATATATATATATATATATATATATCGTTATTAAGCTATTGCTTTTGTAAAAATAAATTTTAGTTAGTCTTTATAAAGAATATAAAATATTTAAATTAGTTAAAAATTTAACTGTAGTAACTGGATTCTTACCCACGATCTTCAGCGTCCCGACATATTTTATAAAAAAAAATGTTTTTAAAAAAATGGGTGGCACACCTGCAAGTTTTGACAGTCACAAGTGGCACACATCATCTCTCCCCTCCCCCCCTTAATGTTGTATTTTTATGTCACCCCGAGTCACACAAATAACATCCATGTCTTACCCGGGATTCAAACTCCAGAGCCCTCGCACCGTAGCTCGGTGTGTTGTCGACTGCGCTACGGAGGTCGACTTCTATCGCGCTAAGCTTGATTTGAACACTTTTATAAGTGTATACATATAGTAAAGTTATTTCGTCACTCATGAAATATTTAATTTGTACAGATTGTCCTGCGGTAGACCTTGAGATTTGTATGCTTTTAACATTGTCCTTGCAGTATGCGTAATGAATGTGTATATTTCTGTATAGTACACGCAAAGTTTTTCGAATATTATATTAGAAAGCTAGCGAGTGCCATAATTACATAATAATAGTCTCTTAAATAGTAGTTATTTCGTAATTTAGTTAATAAGGCTGTGCGTTGTGTTTTTTTATTAGTGATCTCGTCTAGGAATAAAACCAGGATTTAATTTAATGAGTTTTAGCTACTTTGGTAACTAATTAATATAAAAAAATTAATTTCATTTGTTTGTTAAATAATATGATGGCTTAACACTCATATAAATTCAAACCGAGGTCTTAACTTGATCTTGGTTGGCTTTCACATAATATTTATAATAAAAAAAATGTTTTTACTGTAGCAGTCAAATGCGACAAGTCAAATAAACTCTCTGTTTTATTGATGTTTTTATGAAAGTCTTTGTTTAAGAATAAAATATTTACGTGATAAACATGACAGAATTTCAAGTAACGAATGAACTGGTGGGTATGGACAGCGGCGACCAATCAGCGCTTACTTGGTGTTTCGTTGCGTCGCTGAAGCACCGGAAGGTTTTCCGAACAGCGATAGGCGCCGCCAGCGTGGCGTCAGACGTCGTTAATTACCACTGCGTGTAGTACAAGTGGCGGGTAAAACACGTTCCTCCACGGGACTGCACCACGCATTGTCCGGCGCGACACAGCAAAACAAGAACAAGGAAGGAAGAGGAGGGTTACAACACATCGTTGCCGGCATTCATCCCGCGCAAAGTGACGCGTTTGTAACGGACACGCGTCTGTCCAGCGCATTTGGCGACCACGAGCCAACATGCGGCGTATGTTTCGTTGTGATGCGCGAAACTTGCGAGCCACGGTGTAAATGAGTGACGTCATAGTATAATTAACGTGTGTGTTAACTAAACTATTTTGTCAGCGAAATATGAAAAAAATTGTCTCACTGATATCTTAAAAATATTATTTTTTTATTTTATTTCAGGTATTTAAACTACCAGTTAATTGTTTCATAATCATTCAATTTTAGCATGGAGTGAAATAAATTTGAGTCTTCGATGTTGCAATATCTGTGTATAGCCATGGCTAACATAACCATAGATAAAAAAAATTACCGTAACAGTTCCTAACCTCAAATAGTGTTTACGTTACACTTAATTTGTAAATATATTTTCCTGGGGAAATATTCAACACCTTCGATGTTTACCGTGTCCTGCGTTACGAAAAGTGTGTTCCTAATGAGCCCGCAGAGGTCGGAGGAACAGCTGCGGTCAGCTATTGACCCGCATCCCGGTTGGAGGGGGTTCCAAGTATCCGAGCAACCACTCGGACAGGCTGCCTGGGCGACCGAGGACCGGGAGGCTGGAAACGAAGGAACCTCCGATAGAAAGGTCGTCTGCCGACTCGGCGAAAGTGAACAATGGGCCATTTGCGGAATAAGAAGCGAAAATTTCTCCATTCGGGTTTCCTTCGCCAAAAATCGTAAAGCACTAGTCATCGCGGCCATTTTACTATTCCATCAAACTTTTCGCACACACGATTATTTCTTCGACGATTTTTCATCTTCGATTATAATACTCCCGGTGACCTTGAAAAACGCATCTAAAATTTTATTTTTTAAAAAATTGCATTTCAACTGTAAAATTTATATCCATTTGCTTAACATATTTTGTGAAATATTCATTTGTTTATTTTTCTTTTTTATTACATTAACTTTTTTTTACAAAGATTGACGAATTAGGATTTAAACCCGTTTCCTATAGAATGGGAGTCAAGTGACTTACGACTGCGCCAACTTGCTATATTTACGTTAGTTACATATCTACTTAATTAAAGCGGGAAAAGTATAAAATTAAGATACAAGCCATTTATTATTGTAGAGTGATGTTTGAAATATATTACATGTAAAATAATTTTTTTTCGTAGAGTAATAATATTTTCATCCGCATATTTGTGTTAGTGAATGGATATATGTATCATCTTAACTTTCATGTTTGAAACGTCATGCCACTATTTTCATTTGTAAAATTTTGTTTTTAGGAGGTAACAAAATTTTATTTATAAAATAGAAATTTAATTTGGTTCTATTATAACCTTCCCACATAGCATGAAAGCTTGCAGCAAGCCTGTCAGTTAGCTTGAATTTGGCTTGCTATGCAAGCTTGAAGCATCAAGCTTGATTCAAGCTTGATTCAAGTGCTCTGTCATCCATTGCGACCTACACTTGTTTTCGGCAAGCTTGCCAAAGGCATGAATTAAACTTTCCATGCAAGCTTGACGCATCAAGGTTGATTCAAGCTTGATGTAAGTCTTCTGTGAGCTATATCGATTTTTTTTTTCGGTAAGCTTGCCGAAGGCTTGAATTTGACTTGCCGTGTTGCAGCCCTGTTACATCCTGGGAGTTTAGTATTTTTGTTTCCGTTTCCATGTTCCTTTATTTTTTTCTGGCCAGAGCTTAAATACTCCATATTGCCGAAGTTGAATAAGGCTATCAAGGTAAGTTACTGTGTAAATTTATTACTTTCTTAGGCAAATATATTATTTTTTGATAAGTAATTTTTTTATAGATGTGTTGTGTTAATGCTTATTATGATCTACCATTCGTTAATTGAATTCAATTCTTGTTGTAGGTACTTAACATGTGTTTATTCGAAAATAGGTCTGTTTTATAAATATTGTTTTTTAGATTGGATGGTCGTTTTGTTTGAATACTATCATTTTATTTGAAGAAGATAAAACAAATTTAATAATGAAATAATATTTTAACTCGTTTACACTATAAATGAGCAAACCATACGTTTTAGGCCTTCAATTTTTTTCTCTTTTAGAAACCTTTATGAATTAATTTATTTCGTGAAACTAATTAGTTGTGTTTAAAAATAATGCAGGTTAAGGCAATAGACGTTTTGTTAAAAATAATTTTGGGTACGGTTATAGAAGTTATGTTTAAAAATAATGCAGGTTACGGCTTTTTTGTGTTGAATGGCCCGGCTATGGGCATCTTAATTCGACACATGATAGTTAAATTAATATGATTTATATTTATCCTTCCTTATGATAGTTATACCGATAAACCGTTACTTATCAAGGCACTAACACATCGGCCTAGCCAAAGGTGTTACAAACTTAACCCCTATGAAAGGGTACCTATTACAATAGGCCTGCTTCAATTCGTTAACAATTAGTTTACTGTTTTAACATAAGTTTTTGTACATTAGTACTAACATTAAATTAAGAGAATGGTTAGATAACTTCATTAAATACTGAAATCATTAAAACTTTTTGTTAGGGAATCAAATGAAGTGATTTTATTAATAAAATTTTTTATATAGGTAGATATGTATTTGGTTAATGAGAGTGGGTTATTGCAGATTTTTTAAAATTTATTTAAGCATGAAGGCCTACTTAAATGATACTATGTAAAAAAAAGTTACTTGCATTTTCTTACTTCTGACGTGTTTAATGATAATTTTGTGAAAGTTCATTGCCATTTATATTAAGTATGTTTATACGTAGTTGTTTACCCTTGTAATAGTTGTTAGTTACATTCATAGCATTAAATTGTTTAAAAGTTGGCGAGGTTAGGAAAGCTATGGAAAAAAATTCTCAAAAGTAGTGTTGAATGTTATGTTAGGTGTATTCATTTAAAATAGGTAATACTTATCTTAAGTTCTCTAATTTTAACAGTATTTCTATTAATGTATCTAACCTAACATCAGTTAGGCTAGGTTTATAAACTACACAGTGATTGATGCAACTCCAACTAAAGCCCGCTGCACACGACACAATTTTTCTTATAATATTGTACAAGAGATGTTATCCTGGCTTGCTATAAGTTTTGTCACTTAAAAACTTGCTGGCTACGAGTAGCCCTGAGAGATCGGCTACTGGTTTAGCTAATCTCAGTGTCCTATTTTTCATACGAGTTTCACTACAATATTTAAGCAGTGGCCAATCAGAATGAATCAAAACAACATTATAATTTGGCGCGCAAGATTGGGAAACATAAATATGGAAGGAAAGAAGTGAGCGAAAGACCAATTAACAACAATAATAAATTTTTACATGGAAGTTCTTTGTTTGTATTTGGTTAAAAGTAGTAATTACCACAATAAAAATGTTCATATTGCAGCTTCGAAAAGAATCTTTTTGATAACTTATTGTTTTGAAAATGCTCAGACCACAACTATCAAAGTAGCCAGTATCATGTGCAGCGAAAACTTCTAGCATAGAAAGACGTCAGCTTGGAAACTTGAAAATTGTAAACTATCCAATACTAAAGCTTGTAAAAAACATTTTGTCGTGTGCAGCAGCTTTAATACAGCAAAATTACGGTTGTTTATAATAGTCAAAATCCAAGGTGTTAGGCCTATGAATTTTACAACATGAAATTCTATAAAAAGAAATCTCTATCGCTCGTTGGGGGCTAAATACATGCACAATTTCAGTAGCAACTTAAACATCATAGAAAAATTTATGTTGGATTCAGTAGCAAAAAAATAATACATCGATCAATGAAGAGAGCAAAACTTGCCCAGTATTTGCGTGTTATTTTGTCTATGGCCATGGCTTGCAAATTTTATATAATTCCAATCCTGTCTCCCTAAGTTTCCTTACGAGGCAAAGATACCATTATAATTATTAAATGAGGGCTAAGAGACATAACTTTAGAATTTCTTGGTCTTTTTGAATAAAAATATTTATTAATGCATCTGTTGGACGTTAGAAAAGAGGCATTGAAGTAATTAGCTTTACAACTTATAATTGACCAAAATTGTTGTGCACAGCTTAATTAAAAGTGCAGTATACTTGGATCTGCTCTTGCTAGATGTAATTTAAAATTTTGGGGATAAAGTGTCTGAATTCATCTTTATTGTGAATATGGCTGATATGTTATTTATTTATTGGTTTTTGCAGCTGATGTCCTGAAACTTCATAAAGTTACCCATATTGAGGTGAAGGAAACAATCTGCCTGTGGCTGCAACAGAGCAAAACAAGAGTAATGAGGAGGTAAAACTTTTGTTATTCTAACAACTTTATTTTAACTACTTTTTTATTGTAACATTGAAAGTTGTCCATGATTGTATTTTTGGCTAGTTGCCTTTTGTATACAAAAAAATTAATTTTGAATTTTATTTTACAATTTTCAATTCTGGCAGTGGAATTTGGATTTCCAGATTTTTGTCTTATAAAAAATTAAGAACTACAGATGTTCATTACATGATATTTCTCATCTGTGTATTTCTGCAACAAAAATTAAAATAAAATATATTTGGTTTTAGATTCAGTACTGCTTAATTTAACACTTGTTGAATTTTATTTGGAGCACAGTTTGAATGTAATATTTACATAACTATGTAGTTTCTTTCTTCTGCAATGTGATGATAAATTTACTTATGTGTTAATACTAGACTAGGATACAATGAAAACCCTTATTTGCACTGTTCGTGGGCACAAAGTAAAAAAGTGTAAAATAAGGGAGATGTATGGAAAATCATGTTTTGGTCATATAACTGTCATATTATACAACCTAAAAATATTGCACTATCATATAAACATAACTATTCCTTATTATGAGTGTCTGAAGCATATCTAAAAATAATAATTGACATTTAATCTTTAATCTCTTATTTACATTCTGTGAAGTGTAGGTAAGCATCTATAAAATACATACTTACTTTCATACTGTAGTTGGCAATTCATATCAGATGTTTGCAGATTAAGAAGATTGATAAAAATGTCAATACATAAGGATAGTTTACTAAAGCAAAAGTTACATTAAAAAAAACATACAGCAAGTTTTACAAAAACCTTATTTCGGTATTTAAAAAAAATTCGGTAAATATGTAGTGTACGGATTAGCGTCAGAAAAATTTTTAAAAATCTGAAATAACTTTCATTATATGCTCTTTTATGTCCTCTTTTCATTACAGCCTGCGGAGATAAGAAATTCCAATTACTTTTGGAGATATCGCCGTTCTTATTTTGCAATACAAGACCTATGTAATCATTCGACCGTCACCATTTTATATTTTGCTGTGTCTGCGTGAATGCCTAAATAAAAGAAATTTTCCATTAGGTAAGGTTTGTTACATTATTAATACTTCAAAATAAACGGAAATTAAAAATAATATCAATTAATTTTACTTGTTGTATAGTTTTAAGAATTTATAATGTAACTGACCTGTCCTAACAAAAAGGGACAAAGGTAGATTAGGTCAGGTTAGCTACATTATAAATACTTTGAAACTGAACGGACATTAAAAATAATAAAAGTAATTTTAGTGGTTGTTTAGTTTTAAAGTATTTATAATGTAGCTGACCTGACCTAACAAACCGGGACAAAGGTTGAACAGTAGGAACTCACGTAATTTTCTGTTTATATGATGTAGTCGTTCACCTACATCGTGAAAAAAAAAAAAATCATACTTGTAAACAAGCAACAATCTGAACGCCGCATGAGTACACAGGATTAAAATTAAAAAATTTGATATCTCCTATCTCCTTTAGAATTTCTTATCTCCGCCGGGTTTAATGAAAAGAGGAAGTTAAAGAGCACAGAATAAAAGTATTTTCGGAATTTTAAATTTTTTTTAAACAAATATTGCCCAAATATGAAAATTAAAAAATTTGATATCTCCTAAAGTATTTGGAATTTCTTATCTCCGCAGGCTTTAATGAAAAGAGGATGTAAAAGAGTATGTAATAAAAGTTATTTCAGATTTTTAAAAAAAATTTTGACGCTAATCCATACACTACATATTTACCAAAAATTCCAACGGTCATTTAGTCATTTGAAATTTTCAATCCAACCAATGAATATATGAAACTCATCAATTCGGAGCCATGTAGCTAAAATTTCACCTTTTGTCTAATCAAAACACAGTTTATGGGTCATTCCAGGGCCCTTGCACCCACCAACCATTCCTTCTAAAGTACTTTAATTTCCTTATATTTTGATTCACAAATGTATTTTATATGTATTAGAAACACCACAACTGGGATGCAGTTTCTTCAATCATTTCGTGATTTTTTACAATTTTTTTCAGAGTGGAAATCGGCACGCCTAACCTTTCAGTGAGTGAAACTCAAGTTTCTGTGTCATCGTTCATGCACTTAGTTGAGTTTTTCATCAATCTAAAATGGTTTCCTTGTTTTTTACATGCTACCATCTTGTAAAAAACGTACAGATAAAAGTCAAAATTTTTTCCTTATTTACAATAATTATTTATTGCTGAAAAAGTTAGACGTTGACTAAGATTAACACCAGAAATAAATAATGTACAGTACATAATTCTGTATGTATAAGTACTAACAAACATAAAGAATTTCTATAAATTGTAGCTCTAGCGTCTAGTTTTCTCGAAGCCTGCCTTTACTAGGCCAGTGTTGGCAACTTGTAAATGCTGTTTTTAATTTCACGTTTCACATGTTTATTCTCGGACAATTCTTTTACAGTTTCATCATGTATGGCGATTGCACCAAGTTACTTGTGTGTTACGTGTCACATGATTTAACTAGCAAGATGGATGCAATTTTTGAGATGTAATTCACGTGAAAGTATTGTATTGGACTAAATGGGAGCCAAACGGGACCTGAAGAATATTGTGCAAAAAATGGGAATTGTAAATAACGGTAACGTAAATAAGGGGTTTCACTGTAGTAAAATTCATAACAAGCTAAATGAGTGTGCACAATTTAAAGATGTGCTAAGTGAGAGATTGGTTTAACTACATGTGTATTAATCACTTTGGCTATTATGTTACTAAATAAAAATATGTCTTTGCATCACCCATTTATTGTGTACTCAGAATTTTACACAATTTTAGCATGATCTCATTATTTTAGGTTGGCTCTTGTGGACATTGAGACTGTGTTTGGCAGTTCATATGTGTTGGAGAAATCTTAGAAAGAATATTGGATATATTTGGTAGCTAAATATGCCAAATCTAATTTGCGCCAATACACACATATTTTGGTTTAGATATGTAATAGCATATGTATTGCCTGCCCTATTTTTATGCTAGCCATGTTGTTGATTGTTAATATGTAATTTGTGCAGTAAAATGTTAAAACCTTATGACTTAATCTGAAAACAACAGATATTTATTGAAATGCCAATAAAAAGTAGAAGCATGTGTCATTGTTTAAAATTTTTTTTTGCAACAGGTATTTGCAAATGTGTTGGTTAATGTGATGCATCAATTTCAGTGTTTTATATATATATATATATATATATATATTTTTTTGTTCCAGAGGAAACAGAAACCAGCAACAAGGACCAGCTGAAAATGATCCAGGCGACTAAAATTATATATGATACTATAGTAGATTGCTTATTGTATAAATTATAATATTAATAAATTTTTAGTAACTGTAATATGCTTTGACTTATTTCTCCTTTTGTTTGTCATCTCTGTTCTTAGGTTTTTTTAATTTTGTAATACAGTAGACTCCTGGTTATCCGGTGTAATGACTGGCAAGGGGTCGATGGATAATTGAAAAACACTGTTAAAGTGATGTTTGGGGAAATATTTTATCCCGACCTCAAGACAAACCCTCAATTTAAATTCTAAATAAAAATATAACTGTCTGGCTTTATCAGCAGAGCTGCTGTTGACACGCAAAATCTCAGAATGTAAAAGTTGGCTAAACACTCAAGAGCAGGATACTTTTTGTTGACATTGTCACATTTACTTCCGACATTTACTCATACTTACAACTACTTTGAGAAATTCCTTGTAAAAAGTTGTATAAGATTTAGGCTTAAGTTTAATACATTACCAAATTACATAATACTATTAAGTTAGGTTATTGAATTCTTACAAGCTGTTTTGCTATATTTGTGTTGCACACATTTCAATACATCTTGTAAGGTCCAGAACTTTATGTAACTTAAAAGGTAGAGATTTAATGAATGATGTGGTTTCTATATTCACATGTCTGTAATTAAATTATTAGTAGTAAAGATCATAACAATAAGGCAAGTGTATGTCTAGCATACACTACTTTTAACAAAGTGTATTCTGAACCAGCAACTGAGTGGTCATCTTTCTTTTGAAGTATTACACCAATGACAGCAATTTTATTGTGTTATGCAAGAAAACTTTGTAACTAGGGAATATGGAGTATGTTTTAAAGTGATAAAATGGCACTGAATCTGAATTGTTTGCATTATCGATATGCTACATTAAAACTCAATAATTTTTTCATTAAATTTTCTTTAAAATCTTAATATGTGCAATTATCTGGTATCCATATAATAGTTTACTATGGTTTTAATGAAAAAAAAAATTACAGTGTGTGTTGTTTTCTGAAACACCAAAATACAACAGAAAGTTTTGTAAATTATTATCTTTTGCATACACCTTTTGAGTCTCAAGCCTAAATCTTTTTTATTTCATCAACTTACCTAGCAATTGTTTAAGCTAGTATTACCACACAAATTGTAGTTGAATTCATTGCAGCTGACTCTGGGTAATATTCCTTTTGGATATTGTTGACTGAAAAAATATATAAGCGAGATTTTAGGTTGTATTCTTTTACCCTTGCCTACCCTTGCCTTAAGGATATCATGGCAAGACTGGCACAAGTTTGTCGCGACAAGCCTAAGTTTGTCGCGACAAGCCTGGCGCAAGCTAGTCGCAGCAAGCATTATGCAAGCTTGTCATGGCAAGCCTGCCACAAGCTTGTCGCAGCAAGCATTATGCAAGCTTGTCACGGCAAGCCTGCCGCAAGCTTGTCGCGGCAGGTCTGCCGCAAGCTTGTCGCGGCAGGCCTGCCGCAAGCTTGTCGCGGCAAGCCTGCCTCAAGCTTGTCGCGGCAAGCCTGCCTCAAGCTTGTGGCGGCAAGCTTGCTGCAAGCTTGTCGCTGCAAGCATTATGCAAGCTTAATGCAGCTAGCTTGCTGCAAGCTTGAATCAAGCTTGCCATGACAAGCTTGCGGCAAGCTTGTAGGCTTGTCGCGGCAAGCTTGTTGCAAGCTTGATATGGCAAGCTTGCTGCAATCTTGTCAAGTGTAAACTAGCTTAGCTTGAATCAAGCTTGATTCAAGCTAACGCACTTGTCGTGACAAGCTTGATTCAAGCTTGCAGGCTTGACATGGCAAGCTTGATTCAAGCTTGCAGGCTTGACATGGCAAGCTTGATTCAAGCTTGAATCAAGCTTATTTTGCTATCTGGGTTACTATTAAGCTTTCGACGATCACATAGAGCAGATGTGTTCACAGTGAATACTGGTCAGCTAAATAAAGTCAGACTGACAGCAGTAACTTGAAAATTGTAGGCAAAAATTGTTTCATATTTTGAAACAACGATATGTAAGCAAATAAGGAAGATTTAGTTGCAATTAGTCGTGTGCAAACTGATTCTACGTGATAGAAGATTTTGAGTTATCTTTCCAGCGAATACAACGGGGTGTTACGTCTTTGAGAGACATTGTGAATTAATAAATCTTAGATATTATTGAAAAAAACTCTAATACTAATACATAGAATCACCAAGCACCAGTCTAACCATTTTTCACAAAAAAATTACTTACGCTAATTTTAGAAATGTCGCCCCGCCATACGATGGAAATAGAAAATATTTCTAAACGGAAATACTATCGCGCCCGCGAAATCTGTCACGCTGACGTCACAGATGAGTTGAACGTGATTATTGGAAAAATTGTTTTCTTCGCGTCGCATTCGTCTCATCGCGCTCGTCGTGCCATTATGATTCCAGCATAACGAGAAAGAAAGAAAGAAAGTAAATCAGGCCTGACGCGAACTCTGCAAAGCAAACATACACTGCAATTCTTTTTTTTTTTTTTTACTTTTACGAGGATAGTCCTTGGAAACTCAGTTGCCAACGATATCACTTGTACCGTTGATAATTTCACAAAGATCTGTCTTAAAGGTTTACAAGAGATATCGTTGGCAACTTAGTTTTCAAGGAATTTCCTTATAAAAAATATAAAATTTTGTTTTATAGTGTAGCGTAGTGAAAATCAATTCAGTGCGGGGTTAGTGATCACGTCCAACGGTGACACTGCATTTCCATTATCATATATTCACGTATTCGTTATTTCAGCAAGGTTATTATAATTCCTGTAGGCTATTATTCTTGATATACAGATATAATTTAAAATACCGTTCAGACTTAAATATCCTTTGAAGGTAACGCAAAGGTCACATTTATTAAAACAATTTTATATACATAGTTAGACATTTTCATTTCTTTAAAAAAGAAACCTCTTCACTTCAACTAATTATTTTCCAGAATTTCCATTATGATGTTGCGTAGCCAGCACGCCAAACAATACACAAAATTTTTTTTTTATCTCCCCCGTAGAACTGGGCAGGCTGATGCAGTAGTTGGATCTTTCGAACACGCCTCTGGAAAACGTTATTTATTTATTTATATTTATTTTAAAGATTGATCTATTGTTTATGAATTAACGTTTAAAACAGTTTCCTGACATCACTCCAAACAAACGCACAAACGCATGTGCGTGGTTACCTTATCCCATTATATTTATATAAACATACAATTTGAGGGAAAACGGGTTCGTAAAGACAGCCCAATTAATTTCATACTGTTTTATTTGCTACTAATATATACATCAATAATTAAATCACAACACTTAATGTCTGTTCACAAATCACTAATTATCTGTCAAGTTCTCAGTTCGCACTCCTCACTGAAGCTGGGCTCAACAGTGGTTCGCCCCTTACCTCGCACCTGTCCACCCACAGTCTTGCGCCACTCAGTCGCACTCTCTCGATCCCGTCGCACCACGCCGCGCCGCTCGCCGATACTTCACTTCACTCAACTCGCCTGTTGGAACTCCCGTGGAGGCCGGCGTAGCCGCTTTTATACCCATCGGCCGTCTACCTGGAAATGACTTGACTGGTTGTGACGTGTCGCGTCGTCCCGGGCCGACCCAATGCTCGAAGCATCCAGAACAGCGGCGCTTATTCACGCCACTCCACGCTATGGCCTCAGTGAGCCCGGGGAATTGCCAGGTTGCTAAGGGGATAGATGACCACTCCGAGGAAGATCGCCGCGGGGGCAAGGGGGGGGGGCGAGGCCGGGCCACCTAATTCTCGAATGTATGCGTGCATGACGTCAGTGGCCGTGTGGTGTCGCCAGGCCGCTCTGTACCTGACACGCATTGTGCCCTTGTCTTCTACGTTCGTAACAATATGTTTAGCTTCTTGTTTTTTTTTTTCAACCAAAAACAATGTAATTGATGTCGACACATATGTGACAATTTTAGACGATAAAAATTGACACCTATTTTTCGCCCGGGTCTCGAACCCAGAACCCATCGCACCAACAGTCGAAATGCATCTAACTACGTCAAGAACGTTGGCAGTTGTGGTTCGTTCCCAACTCCTTAAACATGACTCACTATGATCTATAGCAGTGGTTCCCAAACTTTTTCAGCTGGCGACCCACCTTTCCTTATAGGAATACCGCCCCGGTCCATGGGTCCATGATGGAGTAAAAAACCTTATTTGTATTATATCCCTTCCTTATGTATATATAATTTACCATCAAATATTGCTATATATATATATGCTTTTTTTTTAAGATACCGATTGATTGTTGATAAACAATTTGTGTTCTGATTGGAAAATGGTTGTAGTAAAACAGTTATTTATTTAACAATAGATATGTGTTTGCTCACAATTCCGATTCGTTTCGAATTTTCTTATCTTTTTCGTATGGTTTATTCGGCGGTTTCTGATAGTTTTAGGATCGAGTCGCGACCCACCTGTAACCCGTCACATGACCCACAAGTGGGTCGCGACCCACCGTTTGGGAACCCCTGATCTATAGGATGTCTGGTTGCCATAAACCTACGTAAACAACCGTGCGACCTAAAACATTATCAGATCAAACATTCCCATCATTCCCCCTTATTGTTTTGTTTCTTAGGGCGGAAATCCAAGACGTTCGGGTAAGGTAGCGAAAAAGTACTGCCTTGTTGGGACACAACCGTAACCTAACTCGACAGCCGTATTCCAGAACGTGACCAAACCGAATCCAAGTAAGAAATATAATCGGCAACAGTTTTAATAAACGGTACCCCGCGTGAGGCTAGAAACTGGTTCGAACGCCTTCTAGCGGACGTTTCGAAACCATCAATACAATTCCTAATGCAAAAAATATTACATATAGCAGCATCAGCGAACAAAAATAGAATTGCCTTTTTTTAATATTCTCAAGTACTTTTAAAGTTGCTATTATTTCTTCATATGTGTACAAAATGTATTCCAGGATAGTTTCTCTGGTATAAAGTTTCATTTGGCATTCCAACACGCTTAGTACGTTTCCCCGATGATCACAAAAGTGACTATATACGAGTTAATGGCGCCAGACATGGATCCGCCATCCGGCGCATGCGCGGAATTTGGGCAACAGATCGGCAACGGACAGGACACAAAAAATAAGGGACTGGTCGTGTCCTATTGTGCACTAAGAATTCGGTTAGAGTATAGGTGTAGCATATTCAGCACCTGAACCATTATTCTTGAGTCTTGTTATACCGGCCTTCGTCCCTAATTACCCAGCTGCCTGCGAGAAGTGATAAAACAAATCCGTTAAGAAATAGAAGCAGTCAAACTTCAGTGACGTGAATGCTTAGAGTGCGTGATTGCTGACTGCAAGAGTGTTTATTCGAATCTGGTGACGGTCTTGTGTTAGTAAATGCGTTGCATTCTATTTCATGTCATTATATTATAGCCACGTTAAAGACTGTTAAACTCCTAACTTCTACAGTATATATTATATATGAATGGACTCTTTTTGCATTATAAAATGGTCAGAGATTTATAAGGTGGAAATAAGAACTTTTGAAAGTTCAACAGAATTTAAAGTTATTACGTTTTAAAGCGATCATTCTGGCCACATCAATAAATAATTCGAATTTCTTTGAGAAAAATTAATCCCACCAAAAACATTCTGTAAAAAAAATTAGCCAAGTCTCGATGGAGCTGCTTGTTTACCTCTAAAAGTAATTAAATCTAGACAAAGTCGTGCTAAGTCTTTTTTTTATTATTATAGTTAATGTTGTGTGACTTGGCCGTTGAACATTCTTTATACGTTAGAGGGTACAAGTCAATTTTGTTTACACGTAATGTTATATCTGTTTGTTAAGCGAGATAATAGCCCATACTGGTATTGGTAATTGTACGCTAGTGTATCATTTTAGGCTGGTGTTGATTGTGCAACACATGCATTCAGCATTGACAATGCTGACTTCTGCTCTCTTCTTTTTGGAGCGTCAAATCGACCACCGATCTAACATAAAATAGACGTACAGACGGACTTCTATCAATGATTAGAAGTCCGTCTGTACTGGAAATAATTTTTATACTGTTTGTTTCAGGCTCGCCTACACATAAGTATTATTGATATACGAAGCTTTATCAAGCCTACAATTGACTGGTTATTGAATCAACGTTTTCCAAGTGGCAATTTTCCATCGTCAATGGGTAGCGGTTCTGGCGACAGATTGGTGCAATTGTGTCATGGAGCACCTGGTTTTGTATCCTTGTGTACCCTTCAACGGCCAAGTCACACAACATTAACTATAATAATAAAAAAATCTCAGGAAGGAACCTTAGACTTGGCACGACTTTGTCTAGATTTCATTACTTTTTAGAGATAAACAAGCACCTCCATCGAGACTTGGCTAATTTTTTTACAGAATGTTTTTGGTGGGATTTCACTTCTTTTTGTAGAAACGTGGGCATATTGATTTATTTTATTAGATTTTCTTATTTGACACATTATTTTTTCTTTTTAAGAGAATTTTTTTTATTATTACAAATCTTTCTTTTCTTTTTTTTTTCCGGTTCTGATCCTTGTACAGTAGCAACAGTTTTTCGTATTGCCCATTCGCGTTCATTATTTATTCTTTTAGACGGTTTAATTTCTGAAAGATCGGCGCGGTATTTACGCCTAAACCTCACGAAATAATAAGCGAAATCAACGAAATGCAAATAATCCCTCCTAATCCCTAGCAAACGTTTTCAAGCGCATTAGAAGAATGTCGTAAACGACTGTAACGCGGCCGGTTGCCACTTCGCAATATGTTATCGGAAAAACAAACATAAGCGCGTTTTAAAATACAGTCAGCGCCATCTAGCGACGTGTGCGGGTATCACCGCCACTCTTAGTCCAATGACTTATATTTTGACCAAATTTTGAGCAAAATTATTTAATATTTTAGTGTAATTTGTTTATTTAATTTGTGTAATGTTCGAGCAGAATAAAGTTAATCGTTCGACTGTTTATTCTTGTTAACTTGTAAGTATAAGTATAAAAGCCAGTCTAGTCTTATCCAGAGTTTTCCTTTAATTTTATTTATATGCGTATTAAAAGCAGAAGGGGAGGCATTCGCCCAGCAGTGGGAAGCAATAGGCTAGATTAATTTAGAAGATGTGTCCCACTACGCTGGATTTTTGCAATGACAGTCGATTTTTTTTATGTACCAATAGTAGAAGGGGGCATTACCATATCTCTAATACAGCTGAGACAAGCTGAGGGTTCTTCATCAGATACTTCAGACCTTCGATTTTTGAATTCCAATGAAGAGGCAAACAAAGTTGAATATTTTTTGTAAAGGCGGTATGTCGATATTTAATAGTTTGGTTGGGCTCTTGTGTTTTCAAATAAGGGTCACCAGGTACTCCAGATCTTCGATTATCCTAGTTTTTATAGTTTTTCCTTTATTTGGCCATTAAACCCTAACTCTGTACCAAATTTCAGCTCTCTGAGTTTATGGGAAGTACTAGTTCTATTCTGATGATCATGAGTGAGTGAGTGAGTGTCATAAATGCAAAACTTTGCTTTCGCTTAACTTCGGAACTAAATGACCTACAGACTTGAAATTTTATTTTAAGTGTGTGATTTTATAGCTTGTTGGATGACGAAAATTTCTGCGTTCTGGTCTTATCCAGAGGTTCTCAAATAGGGGCCTGAAAATGCGGCGAAATGGTTCCAGTAAAGGATGGTACGGCAGTGTTTGCTTCACGCTCGACTTTGCAGGGGCACTGCCGTGCCCCCCGATATAATTTTACTTGGCTGTCAAAATCATTACAACAGTTGAAAATTTTAAAAGGCTAGGTTATTTTTTTGAGACATATTCAAACAATATTATGAATTAAACAATGGCAATTCATTGAAACCTAAAAGCGATTGAGTTCTTTAAGACATTTAATTTCCCTTATCTGTAAAGTACAATAAAAAAATTAAATTTTCATTTTGTAGCTAATTGTGCAAAGACAATTATTTTTACACGTATAGTCAAAATTTTGAAATTTATGAATCAAAAGATACTTATAGAAGTTCAACAGTGTTTAACTACAAAAACTGACCCGATACGGGTTGGACCGCTAACGAGTTAAACACCTGTAAGTCAGTCCTTCTAGCATGCATCAGTGAATTGCACGAACAGAAGCAGAGAACCGCCTTTTTTTTAAACTGTTTATATAATTTAGAAGAAAAAATTGTGTAGGAATAAATAAATCTTTTTTGTTTGGAAAATGAAAAATTAATGTTATTGCCAAATACAATAGTAAAAGGAATATTTTTATTTAACCCCCCCCCCCCTTTTAAATGTCACAATTTTAAAACAGAGACAGGGAGTGGTAGCGGCTATTAGTTTTGCATGTACTTAATCAGTTCCATCAACATTACTGTAGTCATTAACTTCAAAAAAGTAATTCACTGTCCAATAAATTTAATTGGTACCTACCCGAACACCAGATCCTGGGCTATGATTGTAATTTGTTTCGCCGCCAATAAGTGGGAAGTTTATGGGCTCATCAATGATCAATATTCCGAACGCAAAACCTATCGCACCGTATCGCATGCAACACGAAAGAGAGAAGTTTCAGTCAGCCGCTTTCACTGAGGATATTTGGGAATTTGGCTATCGCATGCAGTATGTGTAAAAAGTTTTTTTTTTTCAACAAGCCAACACTTTTATATCCCGAAATTGTAGGCCTGCTTTAAAAACAATATGAAATGAGAGTTAACACTGGTACAGTAAACGGAATAGCAACTAGTACAAGTACTACTATCCCGTTTATTCCACACATATAATCGATCCTGTTACTTAACTATTTGTGATACCGTTTACTCTACCCGTACAAACGCTCATTTACATTTCAATTGAGATGTAGACGCAATTTTGTCTTATCTTTGTCAGCTCGCTATTTAATATCAGCGCAATTTGCCATATATTTATCACATTTTTTTTCAACTGTCTCTTTGTTGGTTAATAGCGCGCTTCGTAAAAGAAGAGAGTAAAAGCGCATTGCTCGGTCGTTTTTATTAATCAGCTTTTAATTTGAAGTCCGATTTGAAAATAAAAGATTCTTCTCAACAAAATAAAGGGAAAACGTTCCTTTTACTTATAACCTAAAGTGTTTATTAAAAAAAGGTAAATTGTCATTGAAAATTAAATTTCATAACACTAGATTTTTTTGTAAAAAATACCAAAAATAAATTAAATGATTAAAAAAATGTTTTGGATATTATTTAATAAATTTTTATGTGCTAATTAATGAGAACTAAAAGTGCACACAATTAGTATATAATGTTAAAAGTTTCCATGATTACTGTATGTTTAATTTAAATTTAAGATGTTGGTATGCAGACAACATCGCTTGCATCACAGGACAGTGAACCTCACATCACAGGTTTCATATAAAACGAAACAGGCTTGACACTACTACAAAACTTCGTATCACTGCATGTACTTCTAAATATGGAGTCCAAAATGGTTCTTGCCGCATAGATTCTATTTCGACATTTATGATTTATGTACTGCGTTAATGACCTTCCTTAACCATGTTACTATTCAAGAATTTTTTACGTACTACCCTGTAATTCGTGATACGTAGTTTTAAAAAAAAAATTGTTTCTTTAATGAACAGTTCACAAAGTAACTGAATACCACAAACTTTATAAACATTTAAATTGTTTTTGTTTAGTGGTATCTGTAAGTATCAATGTAATTAATAAGATGTAAGCAAAGGCTAACAAAGAATAGACTATCGAACACTTAATATAAAGTAGTTTCTTTTTTATTTATAAGCAACGTTTCGGTTGGTTCCCCGTCGAAGACGTCTCGTCACTCTAAGTCCTTGTTAGTAATCCATCCACCTCATCCACCTACAACTCTACTATGATATCCTTATTTAGAACATATGAAGTCTTTACTACGCAGATAGTTTTATAGCATCTCTTTATGTACAACACAAAGTACGCAATATTTTTGAGTACCAAAGCAATATTCAACTCGGTAAAAAGCTATAAATGTTTCATGTCTATTTAACTAAACAGTTTTTTTTTAAATGAACACATTCTATCCCCAAATCATAAATGTTAATAAATATTGTTACAGTTTTATTTGCTGGTAATATTTACATCACTATTTACAACTACATCACTACACATAATGTCTGTTCACAAATCACTAAGTGACTGTCCAGTCCACAGTTCGCACTCCTCACTGGAGCTACGCTCATAAGTGGTTCACTCCTTACCTCGCGCCATTCCACACACACACACACACACACACACACACACACAGACACACACAGTCTCGCGCCACTCGGTTGTACACGCGGGGTCCCGTCGCCCCGCGCGTGCGCCGCTTGTCGAACTCGCACTTCACTCAACTCGCCTGTTGGAACTCCTGCTGAGAGGCCGGTGCCGCCGCTTTTATACCCGTTTATTACATCTTTCTCGAATGAACTGGAGCGGTTGTGACGTATCGCGTCATCCCGGGTGGAACCGACGCCCGAAGCGTTCAGAACATCGGCGCTTATTCACGCCACTCCAAGTGGCTGGCTCTGTAAGCCCGCGGAATTCCCAGGCTGCTTAGGTATAGATAACAGCACCGAGGAAGGATGGCGCGGGGGCAGGGGGGAGGAGCCAGGCTGCTCAGGTGCCCGGCGCGCGTCTTGCCCTTTCCTTTCATGTTCGTAACAAATTTTATAAAGTATTTTTGTAAGATTTCTCAAATAGAAAGTTTACCTCACAACAGATTATTTTAATTTTTTGCAGTCACCTGAATATGTCCTAATTAATGTATTTCTTGGTTTCCATAAGTTAGATTAGCCTGAAGACGCAAAATGGTAAACAGATGCACTCATCACTCCGAGTTATTTTCTCTGCACGCATAAAAATTCTTTAGTAAAATCATGTCAAGAATTACAGCTATTAGTTTTAGTGTTTCCGTTCGTCGGCGTAGGTGACCGAGGTTTTCGTAGCTAAGGAATGGAAGGGTATTAGGGTCCATACCCGTTTCCAAACTATCACTTGCAAAACATCACATGATTTTTTTTACTAATACTGACACCACACGAAGTAGTGTTCAAACACTGTTGGCTAACTAACCTTGACAGAAATGTAAGTAGATTGGTTCTACTACTGAGAAGTGTCAAATTTGAGACAAACTACATGACATAATACTATGATCGTTAAATTTTGTTGGATGGGGTTGGGGGTCAAGCGTTCTTCCCTCCTTGGAATTAAAAAGACCATGAATGTTGAGAAAATCTAACTGGAGAATATTTTTAGTACAGATTTTTGAGTATTATAAGGTTTTCAGGTAATTACATGCTTGTAGACCTGGACCTGCTAGCGAGATGACTTGGTCTGTTACCCACACTAGCAGATCCCAAGGGCCCCTCCTGCGAGCCCAACAGGTTACGCCCTTGCACAATGGTATCGGGTACCACGCTGAGCACCGGCCACTGCTGGTGCTCAGCTGCTGTGATCAGACACTGGACCCGGCAGTCCGAGAGGAGAACAATGCCATTCCTCCCTCTGATCGTGTCGGAGTCGTCTTCCCTTCCAACCCCCTTCCCCTCTTCAACGAGATCCCCTTACGGGGCCCACCTCGTCAGGGGTGTATGTGTGTTAGTGAGGCGGGAAGATAAGCGCGACGCTCGATGGTATTTCTAGTGCGGTATCGCCTCTAAGCGCGAGGCTCTAAACTGGCGCGCAGTCTTCTCGTCGTCACAGGATAACCGTGAAATTTGAGCGGTGACCGCAACATTACATGGCGGAGAAATGAAGATGAAGGTGTAATGCAAGTCCCTTGAGTGCTTTTAATAATCTGTACTGGTTGTTTTACGCCTAAAAATTACTCTTAAAACATGCGTTTTCGCCATTTTAACTCTTCTAGAAATACAGTTTAAAAACATGATCCAAAATTAAAAGTACTTTTCGGGCCTCAGCGAACTCTTAAATGCTTTTCGTAAACATACCCCACTCGGATATCTTGAGTAGTTTTGAAATCGCGTTGTTTTTTCTGAATCTCTGCGCACCGTGTGTGTGACCATGTAGGCGGCGCCGCCGGCAGTACGTCGCCCGCGCCGTAAATCACGAGGGAGCGAGAAGGAACCTTTTAGCTCCGCCGTCCGGGCTGGCACGCCCCTGGGTGACGTCGTAGCGCCTGCGCTACGTGTGCGCGGTGTGGCGATCCTTCTCACGGGGAACTGCACTCGCTGTGTGGACTTGGCGCCGCCGCCTTCTCGTATCGGCATTCCCTGTACAGGACGAGTAACCAATCATCGTCATTAATACAATCAGAACTCTAATGTATTTATACCCCTTATTTTTTTAGCAAACACCACGCATTAATCCATGTTATTTTTTAATAATTATGTAAATAAGATTTTATAATTCTGTTAGAAATATTTTCAATTAAAATAGTTTATTATTGAATAATATTGTTATTGAATTCCTATATTATAGCTGAATATTTGTCTGTTTGTCTGTTTGTTTGTTCGAGTATCGCGAAAAACACATTGGACGGAATTTGATGACCTTTTTTTTTTTAAAAAAAAAACTTATTACTAGACTTAAAAAAAACTGTTATGTATTTTATCTCGCTGCGATGACGGGAGCCGGAGATATTAGAATAAAACCAAATTTCTTCACCACCAAGTGCAACATATACAAGATGAGCTCCAATTTATACCCACACCCACGTTTATCAATACTACTATGAACCACATAGACTACATGATCTGATTTATTTACTCTATCAAATTCAATAACTATTTCATGATTGATGATTACTTTTTGTTAAATGATGTGTTAATTAAAGAAAAAAATCACTTGCGATTATGCGCAATTGTACACGTACAAGTAATAATTAGTATGTATTTTATTTAAAATGGCGAATTTAAGTAAGCAAGTAATGTTTACCACTTAAAAATACAATGTTTACGAAGTCTTAAGGATAATAAAAAATAAGTTTATTACTAAGATAACCTATATAAATTCTATTACAAAAAAAACATGAAAACACTTTTCACAGACTACAGTACGAACTAAATAAACAAATTACTAGCAAGGATTATTGTAAAAGTTTTTTTGTTGGTGCGCCAAAATAGTTTTACTGTAATTAAATAATAATAATTTTGTAAAGAAAATTTTATTAGTCGACTGCAAGATAAGTAGAAGAAAATATCACAAACTGGGACATCTTTGAACTGGGAACATCATACGTAAATACTTCTTCCAGTTCATATTTCAATTTCAGTGTATATTGTAGGTATATGTAATTAACAAACACATACACAGTATACGGTTTTAGACTACGAGTTATTATCCTCCACGAAAAAGTACGAATATATATATTTTTTCTCACTATAACAAAAAATTATGTTTAAGAAAAACTATCATTGATCAAATAAAATAACAGCCAAAAGTGTCAATTAGTTAAAAGTATAAAGGAAACATACATTTCATATATAAGTTGACAATGGATTCAAAGAATAAAGTTAAAGTATACACTATTATATTTCTATAAAAAAAATTCATTTTTTAAATGTAGATATATATTTCAGGTCTAGTGTCATTTTAAATTGTTTTCTAACAAATAAATTTATTAAAGCTGATGAACCTCTTAAAAACATAATCGTTAATGGGTATATGTCTAAATTTTTTAAATATCGGAAAAACATGTTAAACTTGGTTCTAAATATTTACAATTATATCAAACTAATGATAAAAACTACTTCACAGAAAAATATGACCCAGTTCTTTTTATTGATTCTGAACTATTTAATGATCGGATTCACAAAGAATTAAATTTCTGATATACACGAAGTATAAGCTCTAATTAAAAGGCAGATGCAATTAAAAACTCATCAGTCAGGTTTACAAAGTGGAAACTGCACGGAAAGTTGGTTCGCATGCTGATCTGTCAGGAACGAAAAAAAATTCAGGGTAGACGAACAAGTTTACAAAAGCGTCTCGGTGAGCATGTGCGGATACACGTTCTGCCTCGTTCGGGCGGAAGTTGTCTCCTGTGGCATGTTTGCATAATCCAATAATCTTCAGCGTTCCCTGGATGCGGGCATCGCCATTTCCGCCGAGTCCATCGGACACAGATATGGTTCCCATTACAGACACCCGCAGACGGAAAGTTTCGAGTTTATCGGCCTGGATGAATATGTTAAGTAACGTCGTTAGTGATGACATGCATTACAGGCTCCATCAATTTTGGAGTTATGGAGAGTTGATATTCATTAGTAAAACCAATAAACTTAAATGTTTTCACGGTAGTTCTGAACATTCCATACGAATTGATATTTACTCTATCGAACTCGACGTCTGGTCGATGGCACGAACTAAGGTAGTAATCGACAATGTCATGTCGTACAGAACCAATCAAAAATACTCGTGGAGTGATTTAGGGAAACACAGGTTTACTCGGGGAGGGGAAAGCGGGGAGGGTGGTTATAAAACATAATCAGGACGGTGGTACCGGGAAAAATAATCAAACGCTAAACGTCTTTGCCTTTCTGCTGTTTTGAAAATAAATTGGCATTTAAGGCATCATACGCTTCAAAATTATTAATCAAATGTCTAGTTCAAAATAAAAGTAAAATATTTAACTCTACTCAACATCTTGCCCGTTATTTATGCGTTGCCCTTCAGAAAAAAACAGCAATAACATTATTTAAGTTCATAAGAATCTGTCGGAAAACATGAATGTAGCCTTGACGAAATATCGAAGGAAAGGACACTAACGTACTTAAGTGTGCTTTATTTATGGCCTGATAATTTCGGTGGTTTTTCTCGCTAAAGGTAGAAATGGAAATGATGAGATACACCTCTCTCCGAAGAGGATTTAATTCGTGAATTTGTAATTCGTTAGTGTGAATTTCTTAGATGTAAAATTCTTGCACGAGTGGCTCTCAACTCACCATGGTCTAGTTCAGGCTTTTAATAAATAATTATATATAGTGGAGTACTGAAAAAAATAAAGCTAACAAACAGAAATTTAATACAATTTGTTGGACATACGCCATTGAAATTTTGCACTCTTTGTCATGGGGAAAAAAATCGATAATGCAAAATAAGAAACAGAAATGAAATCAGAATTCCTTTCAAGTTATTATACAAACTTCTAGAATTAACCTTCATTCATACATCATAGGTGTGTTTTGCTTACCAATTGCCAATCACAGAGACTTCAAATTTAGAAAAGATGCCCACACTTAATGGTTTGATCAAAGTAAACGCAGGAAGGTTAAAATTTCAAAGAAATTATTATATGTTCAGAGCTCAACAGCATTTCGTACCTCATTATCAGCCTGCATCTTGCTTCAAGTCGTAAACCGTATAGTTCACAGAAAGCCCAATAAAGTTGATAGCCTTAGAATTTTCAACTTTTGGCCAACATAATTTTTTCCTCAGCGAATTTGAATCTTATAGTCATTATTTTGTATATGGTTTAGACTAAATCATGATTTATTTTTCAAAAAAAGTTATAATTTCACGTGTCGCTTTATTAGGAAACATTGCTCTGCTCGGAGACGATATTTTTTTGTTCTGAAACGAATTTAAAATAGGTAGGAAGACATTTGCTGATTTGGTGTTGTACAATTTGTTTTACGAAAATATATGAAAAGGTCAAGGGAATAAATTCACTTATTATGATTTCCGCTGTGGGTACAGCTGACTTTCAAAATGCGTCAGAGCAGTATAATCTGTACTATGTAAATATTGTCAAATTTGACAGTATTTTTGTTCGAAAGTAACATCCTTCTGCCACAGTGTGTTCATAAACAGCTTCATTCATGAGGTTGTCAAGTATCGCTTTGCGAGTCTGTAAAATGGGTAAACACTGGCGGGCCTGCTGTATAAACTCGAGATGAGCTACGCAGGACACAGCCGTGTCTGTCCGGACCCCAGCACGGCCGCAAGCCACGCGTGTTTATGGAGTCTAGTCACCCCCGTCGCCCCATCACCACCGGCTCGCGTTGGGCCGAGCCGCGGGGAGAGTTATTTCCGAGCGGTCGACAGGCGCGGGCGGCGGAGAGGTGTTGAGGAACGCGCTGACGAGAAGCACGCTTCGTGGCGGCGCGGAAATGACAAATAACTCCCCTGGGTCCCTGGTCCTCTCGCCCAAGGCCGCGGAGCCGAAACCTCGAATTACAGACATCCGCGAGCAAGTTTTTGACACCCTCGCGTTTTGAACAAACCTTCTCACCCTCCTTTTCATTCCTCAACAACCAGGGAAAATCTGTTCTATCAAACCAGCAACAATTCTCGCTCGCATGTAGACTACAGCATTTCTGGGAAATGCGGCTGCAACACTTTCGATTGGGTTCACAGGAAGTCGATCAACACAGGCCCTAATGTAGTAAACAAAAAATCATTTTTCCCATACATTTTTAATACTGAAATACACGCCTCGGAGGTGTCAATATCATGTAAATCAAAGTTGAACGTTCTTCAGAGCGTTAAGGGCTCCGCCTACCCGGGCACACACACGGTGTGCAGAGCTTCAGGAAAAACAACGCGATTTCAAAATTACTCAACCTATCCGAGTGGGGTCTGTATAGGAAAAGCATTTATGAGTTCGCTGAGGGCCGGAAAGTATTTTTAATTTCAGATTAAGTTTTTAAACAGTATTTTTAGAAGAGTTAAAATTGCTAAAACGCATGTTTTCGAAGTAATTTTTTGGCGTAAAACCATCAGTACAGATTCTTGAAAGCACTTAAGGGACTTGCATTACACCTTTATATCCATTTCTCCTCCATATAGTGTTACGATCACCGCTCAAATTTCACAGTTATCCTGTGACGACGAGAAGACTGCGCACCAGTTCAGAGTCTTGCGCTTAGCGCCTATAACGCGCTAGAAATACCAGCGAGCGTCGCGCTTATCATCCCGCCTCACTAACACACATACACCCCTGACGAGGCGTTGTACGTGGTTAGATCACTCGCCTCGCACCGACACGAACCTGGTGACATTCCCAGCAGGGTTCGAAACCCGGAACTTTCCGCGAGTGGGAAGCGTGGCGGACGTTTCCACGTGCCGATGGGTTTCCTTGGTAATACGTCCGCACCCAGTCGATGCTGCGTCAGCATCTATCCACTTCTCATCGCCTCTAGTGACCCCCATGTGGACGGAAAAAGCTAGGCTCAGTTTATTAAATTACATTTTAATAAAGTGATGCGCCCGAGCGACAAACGTACAGCTTGAAAGTAACACCACATCGCTCAGCGCCTACTTTAAATACTACATCGCAGCGAAAGGCGAATATCAGTGATGCCCTAAGCAATTAATAAAAGAGATGCTTAGGTATTTGCGCGAGTTTCGAGTACAAAAGTGTACTACAAACCCACCCATCTTTAAATAATTGTTTTAATTATTATTTTTTTACTTCTTAGAGTAAAACCAAGCATGGAAAATATTACAGTTAACAGTATTTTATTTATGTTGGGCTATATAACATGTGTGGTAGAGCAAGACGTCATGCGTTGTCGCTAAGTTTCCTACATTCATACACCGCGTCATTAATACACAGTTGGACTTCAGGTAGCGGATCCCTCGGCATGCGGCAATGACCGGTTTGATATGACGCAGATAACAACTTTGAAGTGGTGTACCGAGCTGATTGTGGCGTGGCAGACGGGGTACCGGCCGGGAGAAACATGTTTAATCGCAGTGGAGAAGCAACCACGGTTCGTAACCCACAGTAGCGTAGCCAAGATTTGTGTATGGGGGGGGGGGGAATTAAGAGCCATGGTTCCCCCCCCCCCCCTATTAAAGCGGTATGTCCGGGGGTCCTCCCCCGGAAAAATTTTAATTTTAAGGTGTAAAATAAAGCTATTTGAGCTGTTTTCGGTACTTAACTTTAAATATTGTAATGGTAAAAATATTAATTTTTTAATAAAAAATTGTTTGAGTGATGAAGTAAGAAATTAATTAAATATATTTTAATCAATCGAAGTGCCTTGTCCACGTCCACTCAAGATCATAAATCATGCTCGAAGCTCGACAATACAAAAAAAAAAGGTATAAAAATGGTTGGGTTTCGGCAGAACTGGCCTATTCCTGGAAACAAATAGCTTTAGCTTGAAGAGTTACCCAGTCACCACCTGCTTATAACAACCGCGCTGGTTAAATACAATAGGTGTAAGATATTTGTAAACTTGGAACCCGTCACGGCGTCACAACCAAGGAATAACTTCTGCTCGCGACAGGGGTAGGGGAAGGGAAGGAGAATCGGTAGGGCTCGCTTACTCTTCCCCTCCAGTGCAGTGGCCGGTGATAGCATTAAGACACCCAGGCTTTTAGCTAACCTGATTTCAGATAAGAAAATATGGTGAATAAGGGGGGGGGGGGGTGTTAGAACCCCTACCTACGTCCCTACCCGTCGATACACGATATCGTCCTTCCGAAAATAGAAAGAGATTTTTCCATTTTGATGTTTTGTCACTTGAAACTTTTTGGCAGGTTAAGAAACCAAACTTCTAGAAAAAAAAATGGGGTGTGTTGTACGTGAATACGTGTACACCTACACAGTCCGGCGTCGATATAGAAGCGATGTCATCATCCACTTGCATAATTTCAACCACGCCACTGGCTCGGCTGCATTAATATTCTTTTACGTTCCCGGCACTGTTTCACTCGGTCATACGGTGTTTTATTGGTATAATTCGATTGCTTTTGGGAAGCCCTTTCTAACCGTATACGATCTCTGTATTTCGATTTGGCTTTTTGACGCGTATAGGACGACATTATATATTTTTGATTACATATATTTATAACACCATATTTATATTCACTGTAACTATTTTGCACTAATGTGTTATATATGCAATATATATTTTTTGACGAAAGATGGCGATTTAAACTCAAACGAGCGTCGTAGCTTCTCCGAGTCAAAAGTTATAGATACTAAATGGGAATCTCGAAACGCAGCGAAATGACCTCAAAATGGCGGCGCTTCCCCCTCCACCGCGCGCGATGCGTCACTGTCCTCGCTTAGCGTGACGAATTCTTTGATCATTTAGCTATCCAGTGGTGTAATTAAATTTTGGAGGGAGGTGATAGACCACCAAACTGCATCCCCCGATTTTGTTATCATTCGTATTTTTTTTTTGATTGCCTCCCACTATGGAAGCAATTTTAAAGACGTATTCGCGTCAAAACGCGTACACGAGATAGCACACGACACATCTCAGCCAGATGTCTCGTAGCTCCTGTAATGGCTCCCGGCCGCAGCGAGCCTCCGGAGAGCATCGCGTGAGCGACTTGCTCTGCCGAGCTGCCGAGGGCACGACATCGGGTGCTCAGCCGAGTCCCCTGTGTAATTTGAGTGACGCGAAATTCAGCCGTTTATATGCCGCCCGTGCGCCGTAAAGCTCGGGACCCAGGAAACACTGAAGTAATTCAGCAATTTCACTTGCGTGCCTGCTGTTTGGTAGGCCAGACAAATTACTTTTTTTTTTCAGGTTTACGAATCGATTTAAGAAGGGCTCACTTGTGCAATCGATTGAAAACAACAGTGTTTTATTTAACTGATTAAACTAGCATATGATTTTGTGGAAGGTAAAATTTAACCCGCACTAAATTGAAAACAAATGGTTTTAATAAATTGCTTTTACAAACAACTAACATTAAAATAAAAATTAGATTTTCTTCCATATCTTTTGGCGTATATAATTTGTAATTTAATAAATTATCATAATGCTGGCTAGCTGAAGAGAAAAAAAAACTTTAGTTGCCCAAGTGTTTCGTTGATAAGATACTTAAACAAATAATAATAATACCACGTAACTGTAAAAATACATTTTTTTCACGTTAGCATAATTTTTTTCCACGATAAAAACTCATACATTCCTGAATTTTTACCGTATACATGTCTGCAGGGGAAATTTCCCGCCGATAATTTTCCAAAGATTTAAACAACATGTAATCAGACTCGACCCAGCCAATGCCAAATCACTTTTGGGAGTAAATGTGGTATTAACAATTATGATAGATAATGGTAAAATATGTCCCAAAAAGACAAAATTTGGGAAAAGTTTTGAAATTTCCAGAACTGACAGCTAAGACTGCCTCATTATTATTCGACATAAATAAATGTTTAGTGATGAAGGCTTTGCACTATGAAATTTAAAAAAATTAGGGTAAACAGTAATTTATATTGCACACGGACAAATTAAAAATGGTACTTAACTGAATGATTATCCTGCCGTTCTCAAATATTTCGATGCAAGAAAAGTTATCTTCACAGTTGTGATTTATGGCGCGGGCGACGTATTGCCTGCGGCGCTGACAGCGAGCGTTCAGGGGATCTCACAGAAGAGTGGAAGGGGGTTGGAAGGGAAGAAGTCTCCGACACGATCAGAGGGAGGAATGGCATTGTTCTCCTCTCGGACTGCCGGGTCCAGTGTCTGATCACAGCAGCTGAGCACCGGCAGTCTTCTCCCCCCCCCCCCCCCCACCCGAAGTGACCGGTACCCGATACCATTGTGCAAGGGCGTAACCTGTTGGGTTCGCAGCAGGGGCCCTTGGGGTCTGCGCCCAGATGTTCTGCTAGTGTGGGTAACAGACCAAGTCATCTCGCTAGCAGGTCCAGGGGCCCTATTCTTGACGCTGCTGGAAGAATTCCACTAGCGGAATTACTTGATTCCACCAGAAATTTGCTAAACCCTATTCTTGAACACTCGCTAGCGGAATTTCGTATCGGAATTACGTCACAATCTACCGGATTAATTCCGCCACCTCGTGAGCTGGCGGAATCACAATTCCGGTAGAGATTTGAGCGTTTTTTGTTCTTTGAAACCATGATTTGTCCAAAATGGAGTCTCTGTTATGGTTCTGAAAAACATTTAAATCGTTTGTATGTTTGGTTAGTTTAGGTTAGCTACATATCTCGTTTAATAATGCGTGTGTTTATATACTTATATTAGATTACTTCATTTAAAACCAGAAATAACTTATTCGCCTCATTATGTTATGTGATTATTCAGATAAAAATACGCCATGTGATGCTTTCAACCTTAAAATTCCTGTGTGCGTGGCGAGAAAACTTTTGTAACAATTTAACTAATATTTAATGTTTTAAGTATTATTACATTTGTTTGTGTGATTTGCAATGGCAGGTATTTAAATATTACGTTACGAAAGTTATATTTACCATCTTCCATTAAGTACTTAATATTGTACCTACTTAGTATTAAAAACATTGAAATTTTTTCTGTGTATAAATTTGTGGTTTATTTGACGTATATTGTGATAAATACAATACCGGTAACATAGTTTCCATATTACGTAATTCGTTTTTGACACCAAATATTGCAATCGTGTGTCATGTTTTGATGGAACAAAATTATAGTGGTAGTTAGATTATGCACATGTATTCGTTAAAAGTACATCCATCCCGGAATTGAAAAGTACTCGAAATGAGTCCATTTATATATGAATTTCCCACAATGATAAGTGATTGTGAAAATAAAGGTTATTCTATTTACCCTTCCCTATCTTGCAAACAGAGCCAACATTCCTACCTTGCAAATAATATGAATGAAAACAACACACAACGATGAAAACCCACACAAGTATTATTAAATAAATGAAACACGAAGATATAGTTGAAAGATTTTGTTGATAAATTCATAAGATTGTTTTCAAGAAGCCCCTACACCAAACAATAACAAACTTAGGTAAAAGTTCTGTATTGCTTATCCAGGTGTATCTAGATATACCTTTGATTCTAATGGCATAATCCTGTACACCTGATCCTGTGTTATATGATGCTTATCTTTTTTATCAGTAGGAAGGCGTGTAGCCCTGACTTTTTTCGCTAGTTTGACTTGTTAAGCTAAAAAAAATAAGCATCATGTACCACAGGATCAGGTGTACAGGATCATGCCAACAGGATCACAGGTTAACTTGGATACGCAATACGGAACTTTTACCCATTTCCCCCCGCACCATGAGATAATTGCCAGATGATGTTCATAAAATTTTATAATTTTGTATTGACTTGCAGTTATAAAAATCTTAATGTGCACATTCACAATTGTTTGCTGAATCAAGAAACACCGCATAAAATTTATTTTCACCTCAAATTTTACACTAACATAAAAAGTTGCGGCAAAGTAAGCAGAAACAAACTAAGAAACGATTACTTTTAAGTGATAAGAATTTTAAATTCTATCAAGTAAGCAGAAACAATAAACTAAAAAACGAGTACTTTTAAGGGATAAGAATTGTAAATTTTAATAAAAAAAAACACATGAATTTGTAAATATTTTCGCAAATATTTGTATGTTTGTAGTACTTTTTCTAACATTAAATAAAGTTGTTCATTTCATAACACAATATATTTCCCCGATTTTTTTTCATATAAGCCATACCATTCATTTTTAATTATTAGTTTTGTATTTATTATAAATATTACATAACCTCCACGTCCATCAACTAGAGAAAAGATACGAGTATAATGAAAACATTTAACTTTTAATAATAAATGGTCCTTCCCTCGTTGTGATTGGCCTTTTACCAGTGACGTCAACAAAATATTGAACGTTGCCACACTTCCATAAAGACATTTCATAAACCCGACAATGTTGATTCCGGTAGCAGCAGTAGCAGTTTCAATAATAGACATTTAGCTGTCTAGCGGGTTGAAACTTGCGGATCATTCCGCTACCGGAATTATTCCGGCAGCGTCAAGAATAGGGCCCCAGGTCTACACGCATGCAGTTACCTGAAAACCTTATTATACTATAAAAGCTTTAGGCGCCATTGTTACGTTTATACTCTCGTTTCCTAGTTAAGATTTTCTCTACATGGATGGGCTTTTTTATTCCAGGAAGAGGGTAAACGGGGAATCATGAACCATTCCTTTCCAACGTCAACGCACTTAACATTAGATCATGTTACTTCATGCAACTTGTCTAAAATTTGAAATTTCTCAGTAGTAGTATCAATCTACTTGCATTTCTTCCACTATTGGTAAGCCAACAGTGTTTGAACACTACTTCATGTGGTGTCAGCGTTCGTACACAAACATCATGTGATGTTTTTCAAGTGATAGTTAGGAAATTGGTACCACTGGTACGATTTTTGAGTACTGAATAACTGACTAATTTAAGAAAATTTAACGTGCCACATAATATAATACCCTTAATTTACTTACGTACGGATTTCTTGGCCACCAAAAATGATGAACGGAATCATTCGAAATTATAGGTCGCCCATAACACTTGGAATTAGTTTACTAACACATATTTTTAAGAACAGAGTCAATTATTCGAATAATTTATTCTCGAAACAATTAGTAAATGGTCATTAAAATTGTAGCTGTACAGGAGCCGATCAGCCTCATTATCCTAACATTGTTGTTCAATTTCTTACCACTCTTGAAGAAATTAAATTCCTCACAGAGTTGACTATCGTATGATTAGTTTGATGACTCACGTACTCAAAATACTTCTGTGAATCGCACCCGACCGGATTTACAAGGAATATGTATCTCATATACTGTAATTATTTTTTGTAAATAGAACAACAAATATTTATCTAAAATTAAATATATTTGTAAATTTGTAAATTTACATGAAAACAACTGTATCATTACAAAATAGTATTTGCAGTAATACTGGGTTCGGATTCTTACCCGGGAATTTATACTTTGTGTTTTCCCAGTTCATACAATAGTTAAAATTATTACTAACCTTTGCCTGAAAAGTTTTCCAGTATTAACTGCGCACATTAATATCACCAGAATTTCAGCTGTCGTAGCATCCGCCATCTTGTTGGCTGCGAAGTTTTCGTGGAGATCAGCCAATAAAAAGGAGCGTTTTGAATTTTAAAATGTGAGGCAGGAAAGGATGATGAAATCATGAGCTGAGGAAATGACGGCTATATATTCATGCCGAGGAGTGCTGCTCGCATATTTCTGTCTTCGCTCTATAAACCGTTGGAAGGAGCGAAGACAGCCGACGGAGGAACACTTGTAGACTGTATGCGGTGCAAGTAGGTCTCTCGTCATTCGCTTGCTTTCCAAACCGAAAGGCGCGTTGGCAATGCAAAAGAAAAATGCCAGACAGTTGAGCAAAAGTTAACGTGAAATACAAACTCCCACAAAGAAAAACAGCAGCCTAATTATTTCTATTTTTTCTAAAATATTAGCCTTAGGTATGTAAAATCAGTTTGTTGAATTTAGATAACGTGACATAGAATATGTCCATTAACTCAATCAAGAAACGCGTTATGGCCAAACACTTAAAATCTCTCATGTTCATGTGATATATAGTATTACAGACATTTTCTTACATCATTAAGCTAATTTACTTTAGTAGTGAGTTACAGCCGCTCCGGTTACAGGCTTCAGGCTGTGGCGGTAGTGGGGTTAATGACCGTAGCCCGGGAGTCGCTATTTTGGATTCCTAGGACCTTGACCTTGACCTTTGACCTCAACCTTGAACTCTGACCCCGAAATCTGACAACTTAGGTGAAATATGAAAGCTAGAATGTAATTTGACACCCCAATAAAATTTTTAAAAAAGTTACTTTATTTAAAAAAATCTTAAAAATATAAGAATAAATAAATAAGGTATTTCGTAAGTCATCGAGTTCGTGGTGCTGGGTTCAATCCCGACAAGATCAATTATATATAATTTAAACAAAGGCATTTTTAAAATTTTACATTAAAGTTACTTAAGCTCAGCTCGCTAACGGAAACAAATTTTGACTTGTTTTCATTATTGTCATTAGTATATTACTACATACAACTTGTCAAACGTTTTAACACACCTTGCACCAAACCCTATGCCTAAGGATTTTTGAGTTATATTTTTTTCCGCTCACCCAGTTGGTAATATTTTTCAAAAAATTAGCGACGATGTTTCGGTGGCGTGTGACGTAATACGTTAATGGCATAAGCCACGAACTTTCTTAATCTTTGTCCTATTAATTTAGTACTACATATTTTAATATTCGTTCGAATGAAAGTCATTATTAATTTTCTTTTTACACAAATACGTTACATTTACTTCCTTTATGTCCCATTCCCCCCTCTCCCATCGCCGTGTTAAACGTTTTTCATAAACAAACCTAAACGCAATGTATTCAATAAAGAACAAAATTATTTCATGCATTGCCAACGATAAAATTTACTGCAAATATTTTTTGAATTGAGATATTTAAGATTGTATCTCACTTTGAAAGATAGTGCAATGAATGACTCGAGTCAGTTGAAAATCTACAGAAGAAAAAGGTCCTTTCACAGTGCGTCACTATAATTAAACTGCTTAGTACACCTTGTATTGAATGCCTTACACTTGTATAACTAATTCATGTCATTTTGGATGTTATTATATTACCCGAAGTAACTAATAAATCCATTTATTTATCTCCATATCATACCTGGACCGCTCATATAACTGGACGCCTGGGCGTTTGCCCCTTTCGTTCCTCCCCTCCAGACGGCCCATTACAAACAGGTGTAATTAATATCCGAATGGCAAAAACTACTACATATCGCAATATGTTTAAATGAACATAGGCCCCTATATGTGTATTTTTATAAAATCTTACAATAATAAATCTAATAAGGCTGTAAGCAAGTAAAAGCGCCCATAAAATTGTTTATGCAAAATAAAATTATTTTCTTTTGTATGGTTTTCTTTTTGTTGAGAAACATAAATCGATAACGAATGTAATGACTGATACAAAAAATTTGCTTGATGTTCATTTATTTATTTTGTTGATGTAATGTGTAAGTTTTCAGGCTACCATACATCGTTGACTTCTTAATTAGTGTATTGCGGCCTCTTCACGTCACTCATTAAGACCTCCCTCAAGATTTATAAAAATTATTTTAGCCACACAACACTCTGTGCCCAATATTTATCGGAACTGCCACTCGCTTGAGCAGTCTAGCCTTCCACTGAGCGTGGCTGAGCATTCCTGCCACAAGGACATCGGGCAACGCTGTCCTGGGCCCTACCTAAACTCCCCCTTTCCAGAAAGAAGAAGACCACGTGATCCACCGCCACCCATTCATACAACCTTGGAGAGAGGAGTAGGGGGAAAATACGTGGCGAGTCTAAGCAGTTTGCCTCCTTGCCGCGAGAGCCCTGCACTGTACGGCCTTTGAATATTACATCTGTCTGAAAAATGCAAGACTTTGTCTTAGCTGCTCCAGCAAGAAAGCTACGCAATTAAACTTCAACATTGTTGAAGATATACATCATTTAAATGTTTAACAATGCACGTGTGGTAAAATGTTTCTACCTTTTTGATACAAACTCATTTAATTTAGTGTTGAAAGTTGTTAGAGCGCTACTTGAAAAAATGTATTATCATCTGAATTTAAAACTCAATATTTTAAACTTTTGAAGCACAGTTTTAAGAATCTTTTTGCATCAGGGCATTCTTTATACTTTATTGTTTTGTAAATACAAGTTACTTGAAAAACATGTTGCACTTGCTTCATCCTGGAGGTTATTCAAAACATGATACAATTTTAATTAAATTGTTCAAAAATTAATTAATATATTTTATTTTTCATTTTTTTTACAGAAACTCATATTTGTAATTTAATGAACAATTTCACGAAAGGAAATCTTTATCTGAGCAATTTTAATTTAGGGATCAATACCCCTTAAGGGGCCCGCCTTGTCAGGGGTGTATCTGTGTTAGTGAGGCGGGTTGATAAGCGCGACGCTCACTGGTGATTCTAGCGCGGTATCTCCTCTAAGCGCAAGGTTCTGAACTGGCGCGCAGTCTTCTCGTCGTGACAGGACAACTGTGAAATTTGAGCGGTGACCGTAACGTTATGTGGTATAAAAATGAAGATACAGGTGTAATGCAAGTCCCTTAAGTGCTTTTAAGAATCTGTACCGGATGTTTTACACCTAAAAATTACTCTGAAAACATGCGTTTTAGCCATTTTAACTCTTCTCAAATTATAGTTTAAAAACTTAATCCAAAATCAAAAGTACTTTTCGGTCCTAAGCGAACTCTTAAATGCTTTTCGTAAACAGACTCCACTCGGATATCTTGAGTAGTTTTCAAATAGTGTTGTTTTTCCTTAAGCTCTGCGCACCGTATGTGTGTCCGGGTAGGCGGAGCCCTTAATATGGCAAATAGTAAAATCTAAGAAGTAACCACCGAACCAGTAAAGATTGCATGCACCATATTAAATATGGCATATTTACCACGAATTCACAAACCAGTGATTCTTTCATCGTATTCTACTGATCTCAACAAAGCAAATAATCTTTCCGATTTTTTTGACGTTTTCTACTGATTCTAGCCAGGCTGTGTATCCTGACAACCCTTCTAACATTGAATTCCATTAATCTCATTCAAGGAAGAGAATCCAACAAATACTTATAGAATCATATCCTATAGTTCATAGTATCCTCAAAATTTTACAATCTTTATATACATAATTTAAAAGCAGGACGAATATTTAATATCATGCATACCACTTTTTTTAATAAGTTATAGACTTCTGTAACGTCAAGTTTAAACTTTTAATATATGTTTAAATTTGAATAACCAGGTATACTATTGTTTTATGTAATTAATGGACGATTTGTTCACCATAAACTTTATTGTAGACGTATGTAAGAAAGATATTAAATAAGTCATAATTATTTCATCATTAATTGTTGCATTAAGTTATTCTAAAAATTACGTTGGATCAGAATAATTGTAGTTCTTATTCTATAAAACTCGCAGTTCTTAATCCATGTTTTTTTTTTATTTTTGTGGTGGCTAAATTTTCAGCATTTTACGAACTAAATAGAAGTCAACCTGTCTAACAAAATGTCTGGATCTTTCTACGATGTGTAATGAAACTTTTCTGCTGCTGCCTTCTTCCTTGCGTGTTTGTTATTAAAATCTTAGCATTGACTAAAGTCTTCATCATCAGTCTCATATTCGTAGTCAACGTCATCATCCCAGCGATTATCATCATGACCATTTTTTCTATCCTCAAGGCTTCACCACAGTCTTCTGTACTGTCAGAATGACGTTTTTTCTATATTGTTACCATTTTATGTAAAGATTTTGTTGTCATCATGCCAATATTTTAATTATTCAATTAACATCACAAAAAATCAATCAAAAATCATATATGAAAACAAACTAGTATAGCTTTATTTTAAAAACTTATCATCATTTTCTTCCTCTAGTACAGTGTCTAGTTTCCATTTGGCCAATGTTGGAATCTCATTAACTTTCAATATTTAGGAATTCTCTACAGTCTCCCGTTTTATAGCGACCCCAAAGTCACTATCTTCATAATCGCAGGTATCAGCATAATTAACATTAGCACGGTCATTTCCATTTATTTTATCACGTCGGTTCTACATTTTTTGATCTCAGGGAGTAGTATATAATAGGGCAACCGGGCACAGGGTTCAGGGTGTAGAACAGGAGCCGTGGAGCCGGCCGATTGCTCTGACGTCACGGCGGCCATCTTGTATTACCGTGACCTTGACCTTTTACCTTGACCTTGAACTTCAAAATTTGCCAAAATTTGTCCAAAATTCCTCAAAATTTGCTAAAAATTCAATTTTTTTTTTGGGAAAAAAATCCCACCAAAAAATCCTCAAAAATCTGGAAAAATTAAAAATTTCTTTTTTTGAGGGAAAAATTCCCGTTTCGAGGAAAAATTTGCCGTTTTTAATCCTTAAAAATCCCAGCAGCTAGAAATTCCCATGTTGAGGCTTAAGCATCCATGTCTACAGCATCCGATAAGCCTCTGACGTCATCATGGATTATGTTATCTTGGATTATGACGTCACCATTGCAATTTCCGTTTCGGCCGCCATCTTGAAAATCCGTAATTTTTATGTTAGAAAATCGGGAAAATTTTTAAAATTCATAAAAAAAATCAAATTTAATAATACAAATTTAATAAAAAAATATTTTAAAAAATTTAACTAAACACTTACACCATGGAGCTCGGAGTCCTCGGTTCGAACACGACGAGGTCACAAATAAAAAAATGACATCAGGTCCTTCCTCCACGGATTACACCGGCATCCTGACCTCCCATCACTTATGTCAAGATATAGGTATATCGTCATCTAGTATGACGTCATGTCCGCCATCTTGAAAATCCTTAATTTTTATGTTAGAAAATCGGTAAAAATTTAAAAAATCATTAAAAATTAATCAATTGAATTGAATAAAAAAATTTTATAAAATATTATTTAAAAACCACTGTTGAACATAACGTTACGGTCGCTATCTTGTATTATATAAATGTTGCATGTTTCGTTACGCACGCCATCTTGGTTGAGTTCGATGTCATCGTTACACTTTTCGTTACGACCGCCATATTGTATTATATTAATGTTGCATGCTTCATTACGGCCGCCATCACAAAAATCCGTAATTTCAATGCTAGAAATTCCGAAAAAATTCCAAAAAATATTTTAAAAATGCCTACTTCAAATTTTTAGTTATTTAAACGATTTCGGTCCTCGGTTCGATTTCCGGAGAGAGTAAACCAGTAATTTATTATGTATTTAAAAAATTCTCAATAAAAAGTAATAAAAATGTCTTACGCCACACCCAACATTTTGAAATATGTCACCACTGTATCAATTATTGTTACGGACGCCATCTTGAAAACATTTATTTATTATACGATTTTAATGAAAAAAAGTTAAAAATTCATCAATAAATTAACTTATTAGAAAACTGATTGATTAGATCGATTCCCATCCTTGGTTCGAACCTGGTAACAGCTAAAACAAAACAAAAATTTCGATAGATCTTTCTTCCATGGAAGCCACCTCGACTGACCTCTCACCACCAATATCAAGGTATATATCGTCAACAGGTATGACGTCATATCCGCCACATTGCCTCCGTCCGCCGGAGGCCACCATCTTGTTTTCGTCTGCTAGATTGTGCTGATGTCATGTTAGTATAATTTTCTGTTCACCATAACTTTGACCTCGGCTGTTGACATTGAACTTTGACCTTGACCATGAACATTGACCTTGACCTTGAACTTCGTCCATGAACTTTGACCTTGACCTTCGGAATTTGAACTTACCTTGAACTTTATCCTTGACCTTGAAATTTGACCATGACCTTGACATGCATCTTAGATCCACCATTTTGTGTTCAGTACTCGCTACCAGGAACGATAGTTAACACATATTACCCGCTAGAGGACATTACCACCATCTTGTTTTCGTCTGCTGGAGGCAACCATTATTTTTTCAGCTCCTTGAATGCGCTAATGCTATGTTAGTGTAATTTTTACCCGCTAGAGTGCAGTGATCATTTATTATTACTGTGACACCCACCATCTCATCATTTGGGTGCCATCTTGGTCATTTGTAATTATTTAGCTAGAAATTCGGGAAGAATTACAAAATTCATTAAATAAATTTATAATCAATATACTAATTTATTGATTCGATCGATTTCTGTCATTGGTTAGATCCCTGGACGATGCAAAAAAATAATTTTATAAAAAAATAATAACTTCAATAAATCATGTTAAGAATCCTAAAAGAGGCTTAAAATCATCTACTACCATCATCCTATAAGACATTACGACCACTATCTTGGATATTTGTATTTATTGACTTATAAATTCGGGAAAAATTCCAAAATTCACCGAAAATTATCTCATTAATTTACACATTGAAACGATGGATCCCTGTCGTCGGTTTGCTTCTTGACCAGTGACAAGTGTAACTAAATATTAGATAAATTTTATATTTTGGTTTCCATTACCTTTCGCGGAGTTTATCAATCATTCACTCTACAAAAAACAACTCAAGACAATATACGACAATGTTAGACGAATTAAATACGTTGCCGATAAGCCTAACATGAAATTATAAACCGTTCATGTATAAAGCCATACATACATATAGACCAAACGTCTTCGGACCGCGAGACCGGGTCATAAACAATTTCAGACGTATAGACCAGTCATTTCCGAACCTCACGACCTTCTTCATCGACAGCTAATTATATTCAATTAAACCAACGTAACATGTTTTTACGCTTACAAGAGGACCAAAAATTATATCAAAAAGGAAGCACATATTGGAAGCACCATCAACAAAAAGGAAGCACCACCAACAAAAAAAATAGCACATTTGGAAGCACAATCAAAAAGGCAGCACATTTTGGAAGCACCATCAACAAAAAGCCAGCACATTTTGGAAGCACCATCAACAAAAAGGAAGCACATTTTGGAAGCACAATCAAAAAGGCAGCACATTTGTAAGCTAAATCAAAAAAGCAGTACATTTTGGAAGTACCATCAACAAAAAGGAAGCACATTTTGGAAGCACCATCAACAAAAAGCCAGGGCATTTTGGAAGCACATTCAAAAAGGCAGCAGCACATTTTGGAAGCACCATCAACAAAAAGGCAGCACATTTTGGAAGCACCGTCAACAAAAAACGAGGAATTTTGAAAGCACAATCAAAAAGACAGCACATTTTGGAAGCACCATCAACAAAAAGGCAGCACATTTTGGAAGCGTCATCAACAAAAAGGATGCACATTTTGGAAGCTCAATAAAAAAGGCAGCTCATTTTGGAAGTACCATCAACAAAAAGGAAGCATAATTGGAAGCACATTCAACAAACAGGAAGCACACCTAACGAAAAGGACGCACATTTTCACGAACATTCAACTCAGAAGGTCGCGTTCGTTAATTTTACGTTAGGATACATAATGGTTTCATAAGTCATTAGCTATATCAGTCATTGACTCCAAAAAAACAATTAGGTACATCAAAAGTATTTGACATCAAATAGTCTTAGGCCTAGCACTATTTGACTACAAGACTAGGAGACTATAGAGCTACGATACTACAGAACTACATGTATACATGAGTACTTGACTACGAAGCTACACGTCTACAAGGCTCCCATTGCCGCATCTGTCTTCGACAGAATTTTCTCTTTTGCTCCAACTGCTCCAACAGCATAATGTTATAAGATTACAAGGCTACTTGGCTAAGTAGCTACAAGTCTACGAGGCTCCAAGGCATCATGACTACGTGACTACGAGCAATGTGGTTACGAGACTATGCGATTGCGAGTCTACAAGGTTACGTGATCGCGAGGCTATAGGACTAAGAAGCTTCCAGAACACAAGGTTACGAGACTGTGAGGCTACAGGACTACGAAGCTAGCAGGACACGAGGCTACGTGGCTACTATACTACTTGACTCTGACTACAATAGCACCATTCAGCGGTGAGAGTTACTTTATATCATGCAAAATAACCTGTTTAAAATAGTGTCGATTCTTGTCAACAGATGACACCGCATGGTGCTTACAGGTAAATATTTTTTAGTTATTTTATGCAGGATGCAGGATGCTCACTTACGATAGCAACAGAAGGATGGCTTCGCTAAGCACCAAGGAGAAGGAAGTTCGTCTTGCTTATTAGTGATTTTGAGATGTCTCAGAGCTTATTATTATATATTACTGAGTAATGGTTTTGTCGTTTGAAATCCACCTGATCAAAATATTACATGTGATGATTTATTAGCAGAAATGCAATTAACTAAATTTAACTTTTAATAAAATGACATAACTCATTTAATAAATAATCCTTCATGCATTGAACGGTTTCTCAGAAACAACCAGAAGCACTTGGAGAAACCACAGGAATAATCAGGAGCACACAGAGAAAACCATCAAAATATATGAACAAAAATAATCGGGAGCACACGGATAAAACCGTCACACAAATTTATTTGACATCAAAAAATCACAGAAAAAATTTAAAAATAAAAAATAATAATAAAAAATAAAAACAAAAAATTAAAGTATTACAAAAACAGCTTTTGTCAGCTTGTGAACTTCTCATTTTTAGAACAGGGATAGAGTTCTAGTATAATCCAGACTTTTTTGTATTTTTAATTTTTTGTTTTTATTTATTTTTTATTATTTTTTTAATTTCAAATTTTTCGTGTGATTTAATCCATAGCAAGGTGTTTGAATCGAATCCATAGCAAGGAAATTATTGAATAACCAGAGACAATTAACACGCAATTTTAGTGTATCAAGAGGTTCTTTATTAAAAAACAATAATTTGTATATTTATTTTATTTTTTTATATAAGAAATAATTTTCTATTGCATAATATTAAAAGGAATTGAAATGTGATAAATATGTCGTGTTTATTACAATACGTGTTTGATATATTCATTATTTTTCAACTACAACTTATAACTAACTAGTAATATTTATCTTACATTATTTATTCTATAAAACAATACCACAAATATTGAAAAAAGTTCCCAATACACAATTTATTGAACCTGCTTATTTATACAATTATGTACATATAAAATTATATATAGCGATGCTTGTTAACCGGTTAAATTACATAATTACCCACTACCTTTTGTGAGGTACAGATCTAAAGGCCACTTTCACTAGTGCATCTAACGAAGCATCGCCTCTAAGATATAGAAATAGAATTTGAAATATTTCCGTTGACCACATAAGTCTGTCGGTTTCAGCGTTGACCTTATTATTTTTTTATATTTTTAATATAAATCGTAATGTAACGAAACTTTTAATTTAGAAGTCTAAATATTACTTTTACAGTTGGCGATGATTAGAGACATAATTTGATATTTTGCGAAAGCTGCTTTTGAAAGCTGTCTTACATCGAATGAAATGTTTTCTACTGTCGAACATAAATCTATTGTGATGCTTGGAAGTTTGTTTTACAAAACTTTAAATAAAATATGCTGCAGCTCAGGTTAACATCAGCTAGTAAGGTCTCCTTTATGATCATACATTATATAATATTTTTGAAATTGTTTGACAGCGAAACTTTACATCGAAAATTTGCTTCTTTTTTAATGGCAGTCGATTTTTGGTTCTACCATCTAAACATATAGGCTATTCAATACAGTTCATCATAATACAAAAATGGGCAATTAGCAATTATAATCAAAAGACATTTTGTAAGTGTATAGTAAAACCTCATGTAAAAGATCCGAAATATCATACAATGTCACAACACGGACAACTACTTCATCATATTGTAAACTAAGATTGTGTTTTCCGATTTCGGTAAACTACAGCTATTAGAGTAATACATGGTAGATATTTCCAACCAAATCTGTTTCACCATTCCTTCATGCAGAAAATACTAAATTCCTTTTTTTTAAAGTGCGTGATATAAAAATGAAGAAATATTGCTAAATCATAAGAATTCATTTTCTTAAATAAATTATTTAAAATTTTATATTAAATTGTGTAAGAGCACTCTTGCTGAGTTGTGCACGGTAGTTGACATGCTTGTTTAATGGATTTTAAAACTCGTTTGTAACTTTTCGTCCAGTTAGTTAAGTTCATATCTGAACGTAACTTATAATTAAAACTTCCCCGAAAAGCTCAACGCCACAGAATTAATTGCAAATTAAGCACAAAATTAAAAGAGCGATATTTGCTCCAGCATTACAAAACAAAGATAATCACGGCTGTGTAGTAAAAAAATACCTTTCAGGTAACCCCTTTTTTTATTGACTGAGATTTATAATAAACACGGCTTATTCATTTGAGTAACTTAATACATGAAAACATAATGCAAACATGATAAACCTTATTTACATATGTTTTTAGGTTTATCACAAAGTTATTGTTTTCCCAGCCACACATTTACAGGGGGGGAAATGGTTTTAGGTATGAAAATAGCCATATAATGTACAATGGGTTTTAAAACATTTTTTCCTTTAGAATCACTCCCCAAAATTTGTCACTTCAGTTGAAAAAACATCCTTAATAGATTTTGAAGATAGTAGCTTTTGTACCGTAGTAAGAAAGGGTAAGAATATATTTAAGTATACTAAAGGCCTACCTTAACTGTGTATTAGTATGCTACTACATTAATTCAATAGGTAAAATTTGACAGTCTACTTCTGATTTTAATAACTTACTTTTTATGAAAAAAAATGGTTAAATTATTTTAGTCCTAGAAAGAATTTTAAATAAAAAAACTCTAATATTACACAAATGTATCGCAAAAAGTGTTTTTTAAAGCGTTTAAATAATTTATTTTTTATTTCCTGCACGCAAATAGTTTCTAGAAAGTCTGAGATCTTTTAAAATATAAATGTTTAATGTTCATTAAGCTCTCTACGTTTATGAGTTACACGCTGTAGGGTAAAAATATTTTTAATGTGAATACATGTAAATTAAAAACTTTAAAAACACAATAGCCTATTTACATACCGGTATTTTTTGCGGTTTTCGTAGCATTATTTAAAATTATGTTTTGAATCATCTTATATTTAGTTTAGTTCAAGCTTCTGATGCATTATTCTATCGGATTCTTAGGTTACAAATTTTTTAACACGAATTTTTTTTCCACGTTGAAATGACTTATACTTACGTACAAAGCACTAGCCACAATGCCTAAATATCTCAACCGTAATAATTTGAGATAAAATTATTTTGGATTTTGGGGATATTGTTGCAAAAATCTAAGCACACTCTTCATTAAGTTAAACGGCCAAACAAAAAATATATCAGCAACATGTTTAAACAATATAACTTTAAATTTTTAAAATCTAATCTTAGTTAAATCACCGATTGTATGCTTTATGTTACTCTAAATTATCTTGGCTGTACAGGTTGAAATGCTTCGCAGTGGTGGGAAGTATCGACTTATCTCTCCTCATTGTAGCAGTATCTTCAGGCATGAGAATCTGCTGAGAGCTAAAGCTCGTATGGCTGTATATATACACATATATACATACATATACACACTCACACGTACCAAGGGTCTCCTTCAAGTAACCAATCATGAGAGGGCTCCTATTATTGGCTCTAGTGTCTCTTTCGTATTCATTCACTGTTAAAAATTTTCTCCTTAAATGTATGGAGGACGCCCTTTGGTGACAAATTATCCAGCGGTCTTTGGGTATTCACGGGTAATTTCATTTACGGGTGCTGTGTTTACTTACTTTGAACATGAGTCCACAAAAATAGCCTTGTTACAATAGCAAAACATTCAAAAACCACTCTTCTTTCTTCTACGTGTATTCTTGTTTCATAAATAGAACTCGAAAATCGAAATATGGCGTAGTTTTTACGAATATCTAGTTATCTGAAATTACGAAGATCTAGTCGTTTCATGAGGCAAATTCTTCGTCGAAAAATCTGCGAATCTGCTGTAATTTTTAACATTGTTTTCTAGTTCTGGAAAAATAGGAAATGAACATCTAGACCAATGATGGCTAACTTTAATCTTTATCAGAACCAGATATTATTTTTGAAACTAATCCAAGGTTCACACACACTTGAATTACTATTACTTTTATATATTTTTTAATTTTTGCACAAAGGCCAATAAATACAGTATGTTGCGTGTAGTTAAGTAACGAACAAGTCTTTAAAAATATATTTACATAAAATAAAAAACCTAAAAACTTAAAAAGAATTACCATGAGACAATGTGTAAATTACGTGAGTAAAAATAATGGTTTTTGAGTTATTATTGTGAGAATACTGTGCTTTCTGAACTCATTTTGCTGGCAATTCATTCTACATATGTGAAAACAAAGACGGCTAATACGAAACACTAGGCCTAAAAATATTACTTTGTTGAAAGAGTCTTCGGAGTCCGTGTTCAACGATGTCGAGGGCCGTGTTAAATGATGCGGCGGGCTGGAGGTGGCCCGTGGGCCACTAGTTGATCTTTAAGCATTTAGTCAAACCTGACGTTTACCAAATAGCACATATCGTGAGACACATAAGTATCTGATGACAAAATTTCCAACAAACCATAATATTCAGTGTTTGTGAAGTGGATAATTTGTAGATATTGCCGCTTTACGAAAAATAATGACATGGAAATGAAAATAACCAACTTTCTGGGTGACACCAAACCTGAAAAGGGTTGTACTGTCAAAAACAAATAACATAATGTTTGCGATCGGTGCCCTTATCAACTGATTGCAATAGTAACTTCCAGAAAGGTTTAAACTTTTCGGACACAACGCAAAAAATATTCTGACCTTTGCAGGTGATAAACACACGTAGCAATATATTTTAATTCGAGCCTCTCATGTAGACTACTCCGATGCCAATTACTCTTCTGTCGTATTTTACGCCCGTGGCCATTAATTTCTGGCATTTGGTTAAATACTGCCGTCGAAGTTCCAATTAGGAGTGAGTATTTCAAAATTGGAAACAGTCCAGCATAATTTCCCCCACCCCCCTCCTTTTGAAGGCGAGGCTGTTGTCTCGGCTCGAATCCAGGTTCAGAAAACGTGAATCGAGTTATAGAGTTTAAAAAAAAAAAAATCTTTTTTTTTTGTTGTTGTTGATTATCGCCTATCTCGGTGAAAATGAATTGGCCCAACAAGCTGCGCTGTTAGATATTACAGTAAATTTACGAACTTCTAAAATAAAAATTCATCTAAACGTAAAGAACACTTATTTGTTACTTTAAATAACAGTTTCTTCGAAAAAACAACGCCATATTTTGGTTTATTCGGCACTAACAGGGAAATACACACGTGGAAGCAATACGTGTGTTTTTACAGTAGTCTTTACCAGTAGTTTTTTTTTTTTTTTAGTTTTTTGCTTATATGCCGATGTATGCAAGTTAACGTAGTGCCTGTAAATTTACAAGATAAGAGATACATTTACGAAGATCCCTGGTTAATTTGTAATAAAAGTTGTTTGTGAATTTAAGGTTAAAATTTTGACAGGTTGTATTATAGGTTTTTTTTTTAACTAGCTTCATTGTCTTTCATAAAGAGGCCATCAGAGACGGTGATAGTAAACGAAGAAATTCAAAGTTTTTTTTAGGGGATGCATTAGGAATGAATTCTATAGTATGGAGACATCCCATAGGTTAACTGGAGTGGTTTTCGGAAAAAACGTGTGATTTCGGAATCAGGGAGTCGGATCGGGGTTCGGAAATGGGGTTACCTGGGAATGCGTGTCCATTGCCTTACATGTTCTTTTTTAATTTCATGTAACATAACGATAGTGTATTTGTAAATTTGTACATTTATATGAAAACAACTTTATCACTGCAAAAACGTGTTCGCAGCAATACTGGATTCCAATTCTTACCCTGGCATTTATGCTATGTGTTGTCCCAGTTTTTGCAATATTTGAAGTTATTTGTAAACCTTTCCCTGAATAGCTTTTTAGTATTAACTGCGCACATTATAAACATTATAGAAACAATAAAGTCATTTGTTGAATATTTGATCATTTTTTACAATGTTTAAAAAATGTATGCTTTAATGAAACATCCATTAAAATATAAAATTATGCGCCAATTTTAGACCGTCCCTCCCCGGGGGTACGCCAGTTTTCAAAAACCTTGAGCTTGGGAAAAGGGGGGGGGGGGGGGAGGAAGCGGACGATACCAAAATGCCTCGGGGGTACGTCAAAATGAACGTACAATGATTTTTTTCGTGGTCCCAAACCCGGTTTGGGGGGAAACAACATTTCTCTTAAGTCTTGGGCTTATGGCATAAACATAATATTTACGTGATTAACAAACCAAGTTACAGAAAAATGTAAAAAGAAACAAAAAAAATATCAAAATTAAAATTTTATATTTGCCAGTTAATGGATTAGAAAAGAAAACAAAAAAAAAGTATTTTAGTAGAACTTGCCATATGTATAACATCTAACCTCGGTAACAAGCAAATTCATGTTACTCATGTTACAAATACACTCATAACATGAAACTCGGACAGAATATTTAACGTAGAGTTCTTAAAAATAATGCTGAGAGAGATAAGCAGGCCTATATCCAAATTGTGTTTTCTGCTACATTTCTGGACGCGAATCACACATAGTTTCCACACCCACTGCTAGAATTCGCTGCAGGAGCAGCTATGTCAGCACTCGAATCATTCCATTTTCATACTGAAATTTAAAACTATATAATCAAACGGCTCGGATAAAAATGAAAAAGAGTTGAAATTTTTCTAAACCCCGGCTTTGGACCTGATTTCAGACAAGGAATTTTATCAAAATACTACCCAGCGTGTAAAAATTCATTAAACAGTTAGTACTGTAAAGTTTTCATTTGGCTTCGTGAAGTTTGGTTCTCGCGATCCGTCACAGATGGCAACATTGTGGTTACCCATTTCCGTTACATGCGACTTCCGGTTCATTCATGGATCTAAGATGTTACACACCAATAATGTTTCAGCCACTCTGTACGCGTATAGGCGTACAGTAGTGATACTGGTGGTACTCATTGCCCAACTGTCACTTGCAGAGCAACATATTGTTACGAAGGTGGGAGGATGTGGTACGACAGGAAACCAGGTGCCTGGCGGCCCCGCACGGCCACTGACGTCATGTGTGCATACCTTCAAGGATTATAGCGGCCCCTGCGCCCACCTTCACCAGCTCTGTTATCCATCCCCTGGCGGCCTGGGGATTCCCCGTGGAGTAGCGCGAACAAGCGTCTTTATTCTGGATGCTTCGAGCGTCGGGTCGGCCCGGGATGACGCGACACGTCACAACCACTCCAGTCGGTTCCAGAAAGACTTCCAACTGGTATAAAAGTGGCAACGCCAGCCTCCGCGGGAGTTCCAACAGGCGAGTTGAGTGAAGAGCGAGTTGTGCGAGCGGCGCAGGCGCGGAGCGACGGGACCGTGCGAGAGCGACCGAGTGGCGCGAGACTGTGTGGACAGGTGCGAGGTAAGGGGCAAACTACTGTTGAGCCTGGCTCCAGTGAGGAGTGTGAACTGCGGACTGGACAGATACTTAAGTGATTTGTGAACAGTCATTAAGTGTGGTGAATTGATTATTAATTTAAATAGTAGTAAATAAAATTGTATAAAAATTAACTGGGCTATCCTTACGAACCCGTAACCCGTAACAATATGAGGTTTGTTCACAAACTATAACAACTTTAAGGAGTTATTCACCAACACCGTTGACGGAACAATCGCGGTAAAAGGATACGTGGATCACTGCTACTACATTTGAGAAGTGTTTCATTTTAGACGAGTTAAATAGTACACGCTATAAAGTTTCGCGAACACCATTGCTGTTAACAACTATGATCGGGAGCATTTGCGGTCGTTCGGAGCAGCGGTGTTCGCCACCGCCACAATCCAACGATCGCGATGAAACAAAAAAAAAATTTTTTTGCCCATTAATCACGAATGCCTCTTTTGTCACCATTTTTTTTACGGATATTTCGATGCTTTTGTGTCGCTTCGTAGAGTGCCCGTTGGGTCGGAGCACTCGCTCTGCGGACATCGTGCGGACATACACACACACAGTCACACTTTATCTTTTTTATCCACGCGAATATGCTTCGCTTGCGTATCATTTTACGCGATGCAAAATCACAATCGAAATCCCTCGAATTATGTGGCAGGTATTAGTGTCATAAAATTCTCTCTTTCTAGACTCTCTTTTTTTGTGCAAAATGTAGAATAACAAAAGTAAAAATACGTGGCTTCGTTTTATCTAAATTGCACAAAAAAAAATCCTTGAAAAAATTTACATTATTATTTCTCTTAAATAACAGTTTATTAAATAAAATAACACAATATAATATATTACAGTTACTGTTTTGTAGGTCACCACTGAATTTAAGAATAATTATAAAATTGAAGTGGTTATGTTAGCGAGAGTATTCCTAATAAATCTCTATGAATTTGACTAAGAAAGCTTTACCAAAAATCAAATGAATTTATGCTCGGCTTTAGTAGTAGCTATAGCTATTGAAGTCAACCACAATATCAGGTGATTCAAGAGGAGAGGAAAAACAATATATTGAAGGAAATAGACACAACAGAATGACGTTTTTAAATTCAACATTAAACTACAAAGCAAAACATACACGTACACAACACAATATAGTTACGTATATGTAAATAAATAAATAACTCAAAAGTTAATAAATCTGTTTTGTGAATTCAAACGACAGAAAAACCATAATATTAAACACCTAGCGATTCCCAGCATTTTTCAAGCCTAATGTCTACTAGCGGGATACAATATTCTGTTATATTACGTTGTGCATTGAGATTTCAAATGTCTTTAGATATTAAACTCCGTTGAAAAATCACAGAAATCGATAATAATGTTCGCTCCAACTGGAAACTTAGAGGTGCTGCACAAGGTCTAGCTCTCGTATCACTGAATAAGTCCGTCGGTGTCAGAATTATAACATTTAATTTTTAAAAATTCCAAAAATTAAAATAATTTCTCACTTTTATGTTCAAAACAAAGAATAAAACTTGCACTTTTGATTTAAAAAAAACGTTTTTTACCGCAAGTGAATCTTTGAATTTGAACCAAGGCCTTGGTGTCGGTCACATGACACTAACGAAACAATGGCCGATTGTACAATATCTCAGGATGCTGGATACACCATCTTGAAAACACTCCTGAATCTAGCTAACCTTATTTAACAAATTTCCAGCCAGCCATTGAAGTACGAATAGAGACGCGATGGCCTAATAAACTTCACCAATTAAATGGATTTGGGGGCAGCACAAATCCCGTGTCCAGGAACCTATGGCTGGAATCCCTTCTTTTCAAATCTTCCCCCCATACCTGTCGACGAATAAGTTCAAAGGTAGCGCTGTTACGATGGCGTCATACGCCGTTCACAAACGACAAAACTCACAAACAAAACAAAAACCAAACAAAGACATTGAAGATGGCCATCTGCTTCAATTTTAAAATAAACAACACCAACAAAGCTTAATATTATATAAAATAACAACGGTCCAAAATAAAAATGTTAATGCGCATTTTCATTCAAAGATATTTCGTCATTAGAGCTGGTGAGAGTCCACAGAATAACGGTACATTATTTTCCAAGGTCGAAAAAAAATCGCAGGTAAATTTGCAGCTAATATAAGCACATAAAATATGTTACAAAAAATAATATTAAATTTAACCAACTTTATGTATTCATTAGCACGCATGTATGCATAAGACATAAAGCCGCGTGTATTTTCTGGATTATGTATAGGTATATATATACAATTTTTGTTTGGAATGTTTCCTAACATAACTATTTAGGGTATCTTACTGCTTAAGTGACCGAGATAAATATATCCCTATATGACAGTCAATATTAAAGATTATATTTACGCTAAATTTCAGTAAAATATATTGAATTTCAGGAAAATTTTGACAAATTTCTTTTTATTATTTTTAGGTGGATTTTGAAAAGTATTGGAAGATTAATTTTTAATCTTTGGCGTTAAAAAAATTTTTTTAGTTTAAACAAAAGGGATTTATTACTTGTTTGAAGTGGTATGAATAATTTTACAAAATATACTCTTTTATCTTTTTTGCAGTTTGGTATGGAATTTTAATTGTTCTGATAAAACTATTTATGATCTACAAAGATAGTGTTGTGTAAAGTTAAAAAAAACTGTAGAAATTTTCAATACATTGTTAATCTTTTCATCTCATAGGGATGGGAAAAAAAGTTCTATTGCTCTAAATGCATTTATATAAATTATATTTTGTTGCGAAATTTCATCATATTTAATTTGGCTTAACAGATATTGAGGATTAAACCGAAAGCACATATTACCTCTTCAAACATCTTTTTTTCTCACCACGCGAGTTTAAAATAAACAATATTTTAATTTTGGATATTAGTAGAAGTAGCATTTCTATCCAAAACCAGCGGTGTATGGCATAGGAAGGTATTAATTACTATGTGATATTAAATTTAAAGTCAAATACACATTTCACTTTTTTTCCATTGGACGAATTAACATTTTTTTTTTCTTAATATAAGTCAGGTCTTTATACACATTTCATTAACATTCGTTTTCTCGTTCATATCCGACGTAAAAACAAAGCAGAAAATAGTTCATACTTTATGTAATTAAATTATAAAATACTTTCTTTCTCGCTACAAAAGTGGAATTTACGTGTGTTTGAGAAAAATATGTCGAAAAACAAAGTAGAAACATTTATACAAACGCTTGACATTAAGTATGTACTTCATAAATTATGACTTATGTCTTAACTTGTAAATGTTTTACGTATTTTATAAAAACTGGTGTGTCAATTGTAACATGCAATTTTATTTTATTGAAGTTACTATCATAACTGCATTTCTTCACAAACTGGTTGCTTGCAATTTAAATTTTAAAAAAATAGACTATGAAGCACGAGATTTAAGATTCTAAAATAACATTTTAGACATAATCATCAGTCTGTGGTAACATATCATTTTTTATTGGCACCTATAGAGCGTGGTCAAATTAAAACTAATAACATAGAAACTTACGTAAGTATTGAGCACAAAGATGTTCTATCTTTAAATTGATGCATTTACAAATAATTTATGTTAAACTCCTATTTTATTCCCCAGTAAATAATCTCGTGTTCGGAAGAAAACGCAAGAAATTCATTCCGCTGCGGTGAAAGAAAAACGCAAACTTTCGTGATACGTGGTACTTACCTGCCTCTCGTGCGGGCGCGTGTTTTTGATTCTGCAAACTCTTGTGATATGAACTTGTCACTCGCCAGATGGTCCGAAACTGTATTGGAGGGAGTTTCCCAAGGACACGTCCTGAACCGCGTACTTCCTTCCGGTTGGCAGGCCAAAGTAATTTTAACTTTTCTAATGTGCGTAGGAATATCGTCCTTCCCTCGCTGAAGTGCAACGTACGCTCCGACTGGAAACATGAAAGTTTGTGCAACCCAAGTGAGCTCGTCTTATTAATATTAATCACTTTATCACCTTTTTTGGTGTTTTTTATACAGCAACATCCTGTATAAACAGTTTTATAAAGTACTAGCCGTGTGACCGATGGGATCCTCATTTTTGCTGAATTACAAAAAACCCTGATACAACGAACTTTTATTTTTAAACAGAAGTCTAAACACCAATTTCCACCATTTTTAACGTCAAAAATGACAAACTTCAATACAAAATTCCATCCCCTATTTAACCCCCTTAGGGGGATTAATTATCAAAAGTCCTGTCTTAGTGTATACCTACGTTATATAAGGAACTCCTATGCAAAAATTACCTGCTTTTATACCCACCGGTTGAAGCTGTGCGTTCTCTGCCAGTCAGTCAGTTTTTTATTTTTATTAAGTAGATTTTATACTTCCCAGTGTAAGTGCAAGCATTACATATAACTATCGAAAACCCTTACTTCGTGTTTTGAAATAGAGTTGATTCGAAAAATAAGTACCAAAATACTTTAGAATAATCACACAAAGATGTGGATGCTCATTTTAATAGCCGAGCGTTGCGTTATTAAAATGTTAAACTTGTCTAGAACATTTCCATTTTTATCTTCTTTTTTTTGTTCTTTATACTGCCATAAGCTCCAAAATTATAATGACTAGGTGCTCAAGTCTTTTTTAAAACAAATTTCCTCTTTCTGGTGTTGACAGCTTAAGCATGAATTAGAGATGTTGAAAGGTTTCCATTTTTTAATCAAAAATTAAATTTCTTTATATGAAAATGTTTTTACGATTATTAGGTAAATACAGTTCATTTAAATTGTATCCCGTTGAACAAGGTTAGTAGAGGTTAAGAAAGAAAGCTTTACTGATTTTAATTTTGAGTGTTATAAATTTTTATTGGATATTAAATTTTATTCGATAATAAAATCTATGTGTCGAATTCTACTCCGGTCATCATATATCAATAAAAAAATCAAATTTGTCGTTTCCAAATTGTTTTGTGAGTGTGGAAACTTGAATTTATTTTTGTAGGTTAGTTTTTAGTCTGATTACTATGCCGAGTTTGGTGAAATAAATTAATAAATATAGCTCAAGTTCACCTCGATCACTACTAAACTCCCAACAGTACCCTGGCCTGATGGAAATTTCATTATATCAAAGCCACAAAAAGAAAACACTTGAAAAACTTAAATTTCAAACCCAAAATCTATAAATCAGCATTTCTGATTCATAGAGAACCATAAGTACTTTATTTTCAAAATAATTAAATTTCTGCATGGAGTTAGGAATTGCCAGGAAACGGCATTCTGTGACGTAGGTGAGGTCTCTTTTTAACATCGCTATTACCATATTGCATACGACGCGGAAATGGTTCTTGACCACGTTTCTGTTAGTGGTTAAACGTGGTTAGTAAGTATGAATTAGAACCTGTTTTGTTAAAAACGGCCATTCTAATTTAAAAAAAGTCATTTAAATCTGTTTCCACACTGCAAACACTACACTTCAGCCAATGTTTTGAGCGTTTAACAAACATGGCGCCACAATTAACTGATGGAGAAAAAAAAAACGGCTTCATGCAGTTAGAATGTAATCATGCAGACATGACCACACCCTGAAACTCTACCACTGTTATTCTTTTTTAAAATTTAAATTTAAATTTTGGTTCCATTGACTTGAAACTTAGTTTTCAAATATAACATTTTCTTTCGAGGGGGATTCGCAACAAAGGAAACCGATCCAATCACCTGATAGTTCAACATTCGGTTCAGTAAGATAAAGTGAAGTATTGGGAAATAATTCTTACCAAAGAAAAAAAAAACTAACTGAACACGAAACCGGCTGTTGTGGAACGGAAGATAAAAGTTAGAAACCCAATACACGTGGCCTTGCGCGACGGAAGAGAAGAGGGAATGGAGCGAGAAATGAAATCATTATTTTTATGCCGCGAAGGTACGATCGCCGCTTTTCAGTCAGGCATTTCCCTCGGAGGCGTACAAGATGTGGTGAGAGAGTGAGAGAGAGTATGTAGTGTATTGCAGGTTTTATGGAGGGAAGTGAGAAAGCGGAGAATCCAGCGCGTCAAAACTTTTATCTCGACAGAAGTAAGGTCAAACGAATAATTCTACCCAAAAAGTCTCTGAAAGCCTCTTCCAGCGATGCTTTTTTTTGTATGACAATATCGGCTTCCGAAGGATCCCTAATTATGTTAATTGAATTAGAATGTATAACTCTTCTTTGGTCCATGAAGCAGAAATGTAATTTCAAGGATTTTTTTTTGTGGGTTTTTGCAGACGAGCTCAGTACAGTACAAGCTTCGCTAAAGATGAATCGGCTTGGATGCTCTCTTGGTGGGGTGAATGGATACTGACAGTTCCACAGCCTCGTGCGTTTAGGGAATTAATCCTTGTGAAACTTGTGCTGTTAATTAACTGAAGGCTTAGCCGATGCTTTGATGATATGGTAAGGCTGCAATGAAACAAGCAAGCTGTGTTCACTGTGGTTTTTATTTAATCAGTGATCTACTAAACAATAAATATATGAAAAATATAACAGTCTAGTTCCGCTGAGACATTTGTAGACCTTTATTAAATTGATTAGAATTCATATATATTTTGTTTAGTTTATTCACATAGTAATAGAGTTATATAAACTTATGAAGCAGATCAAGTTATTATTTTTAATATATAAATATTTGAGAAGCTTTTTATTCGCCTTTAGGGCGAAGGATGTGAATAAATAATGATTTCAAAAGTTATCAGTATATGGCAATTTCTTATTTTTTAATATTGCACAATTTCCTTCATTAAGTCAGAGATAAAACATTAGGAGATTTTCAAAGACCATAACTGTATATTGATAGTATTATAATGTTGTAGACATTTTATTTTCCCGATATTATTCCCTATATGGTCACGTACCTGGTTCTGTGCTGTGATCGGTAGTTGATCCACGGGGTTGCTTCCCTTTGTTTTCACTTTTGTAAGGGAAGGCAACTTCGTTGTTCAACAAGTTGTTGCTCGGTTGTCGCCGCGTGCGACCGCGACGACGGCAGGTCACGAAAATATCCCGTGGTTTCACGCCTGCTGGTCAGGGCCAGGCCGAAGTTTAACCTTTTCCCCATATGATTTGGACAATCATTTTTTAAACTTGAAATCTGACCCCAGCCGGGCGAGCATGGTTCTCTTTTTCGCCCGTCATACTACTAAAAGCGAGCATGGATCTTTTTTCGCCTTCTGGAAGACGCCTTAGCTACGACATGGCCGTCATACGTAAGGCGCAATGGCTTGTCAGTTATAACCCCGTCATACAGCCGACTACGTGTGTAACTTTCATTTAATACTGGGAAATAATTCTTTCAAATGAGTTAAATAATATATCTTCGTGAAATTTAAGGTTTTGCCTTAATTATATTTACTCAGAAACTACGTATGTGAGTTATACGATGTATCTAAAAAAAAGGGTTATGTTTTTCTCTGTCTGAACAAACTTCGAAATAAATTAATACTTAGTTTCTATGTTTCGTGTGAATAAGACACATTGATTCTTTTTTCTCGTTATTTTTAACTGCACAATACTCAGTTTACAAAAATATATCATACTAAGAAAACTGCCAATCTGCCTACTTTTGTCATATCACTTAATAAAAAAATAAAGGTCAGGACAAAATAACGTAATATTTCAACTAGATAGAAGATAACATCACATTAGTTAATTATTCTGTATAAAAGTTAAGTGTAAAACACCTATAAGCGTGTGGCTTATTAAACTTCTAAAAACAACTCATTTCCCCTTCAGCTTCCATACGTGTAATAAAAAAAATCACTTCAAAAAATAAAATACATGCATTGATAAGGTTGAAAATACACAAGAATGCCGCTGATAAATACATAGTAGTCTGATGGTTATTTTAAACCTTTGTTTTATCGCATTTTAAACACAAAGCATTTCCTCCAAACATTTAGTGACTTTTAGGTTAGGCCTACTCTCCACCCTCGTTGGTGGCTAGGTTTGCTCCTGCTGTATCGCATATTGAAACGTATTTTATTCACCTAAGATTCGCTCAAATACTTTCAGTATGATAAAATGGTAACAATGTAGGAATAATAGTGTTTCACGTAGAGTTGAGAGGTTTCGTGTTTATAGTTCATACGAAAATTGTAATTTGTGAGAGGAGCGGCTTATGTGAAAAGAAAGTAATTAATTCTGTTAAAGGGTATTTTTAGTTCCTATATTCTTCTGGTAGTTATAAAATGCAGACACAGTATTGTCAACTACAGTTTACGTAATAAATTATATTCAGGCATTTAATTAACAACACCGACTTCGTGTTATATTGTTTCAAGCTTGCAAGATGCTAAATAAATATTATCAGCGTATTCACCCAATACATATGCTACGGTACAAAATAGTGTAAATAAAACTTGCAGTGCACTAGAAAATATTCTATAAACAAGTCTAAGGATAATGTAATTAAATATAACAGTAGTATTTTTTGAACAGTGGGACGTATAGCACACCGAGTTGTTTCGGTACATTCAAATCGGCAAATAAACTTTAACGGTGACGAAAATAACCAAATAATGATTAAATCAGGTCTAGTATTGTAATGTTTCACGTTGAGTCACAAAAGTGTTTTAAAATTCTTTTTTTCATCATATGATTTAAAGTAATAATAACTGACCATTGAAAACAAAATAATAACGGGCAACACGTTTCACAAGATCGCTAAATCATATTTTCATACTAAAAACTACAAACTTTCACAGTTTCTAATGCACTCCTTAACCTTCTTATATACTATTTAATAATTATAACCGACTTTGCTATGTAAAATGATTTTATTATGTTTTTAGACTGAGACGTGACGGGTGTTTTACTGAGCAAAAAATAGTCTGTAAAACTTATATTTACGGAACGCCAACGGGCGTACAATGGAAAATGATATAAATATTGAATATAGTTGTGGAAAATATATAATTCGAAAGTCACATCATTCCTAAGTATTACGAATGTCCACAATCTTGTTTTCGTGTAGGTAGTTTTCTATTGGCTGTAAATTGCTAGCAGATACACCAACTGCCAAATAAAACACATCCTTTCTGTAAATTCACTGCCAACCTCTGCATATTATCGATTGCCAAGCCGTCGTAGGTAAGGCGCCTTAGCGATGACGGGAGAGATATGACGATGGGATCCGTGCTCGCATTTTCCCGCGGCCGTCATAACTCCGCCGTCATACCGGCGACGCGTCGTCGCTATGACGGTGGCGAGGAAAATAACCATGCTCGACCCACAGGCGTCGGCATCGGGCCAGGGTGACAGTCCTCACCCTCCCAGGATAATTCCGCGGGTTAGCGTAACTAGTTAACAAAACTTAACCAAGTGTCTTTTTTTTATTTATAATCGAAGCGACGAGCTACACTGAAAATGCGCCGAAAATCACATGGACATCCGTAAGTTGTGATCAACGTATTGTTTTGAAAAGATCATAATGAAACTAAAGACCGTGCAAAGAAATTATTTTATTCAAAACTTCTAGCGGAAAAAAACTACTTTATCGAAATAATGATTAATCCTCAATGTTGGTAAAAGGACGGAACTTAAAATCATAACTTCTAAGTCATCGTATAAAAACATCATAAATTTTCCAGTGATTAAATTGTCTTGTTACTGTTCTGGGTTGCTTAGCCGGCCCAGCCTGGAATGTAACAACATCTTGGTAATATTTAATTTTAACTTAATCGTATGGATATATTTGCAATACGTAGGGCCTACTAAAAAGAAAGTTCCAGCTTTGCCACTGTAATTTACGAGAATTGTGTCTTTTTTATTTAATGGTATATTTTGTAAGAATACTGCACGTTTACATTATATACTCACCCGAAAGCTTGATTTTGGTAAATATATATCGGTAGGACATAGTGTGACTGTGTAAGTAGTATAAAAAAAATGAAAACAGTAAAACAAAATAAACATAACAGTGGCGATGAACAAATAACGTTTCCAAGACTGTAGATAAATCATATCCAAAAATAGTTCACAGAAGTTTTACAATATTCCAAAACCAATAAAACGCTATTATTTATTTTCTGTAAGATAAGTTACGTTAAGTTGGTTTCGCTGATATTAGAATGTTAGAAATTTAAAATAACTTGATTAAAAACAAGCATGAATGAAACTACTTGGTTTGTTTAAAGGGTTATTGGCGGGCATTCCAGCTGCAATTATGACATGAGTTATTATTCTTGGTTAATTAAATTCACGAGAAACCATTTTAGCTCAAGTAATTATTTCGTAGAGTGAAGCTATTTGAGCCGCGTAGGCTTGATGAAAAACGTCGTGAAAGTCTCCAAATACAATTGGTGAGAAACTCACCCATGTGTACCTATCTCCGTAGCGTAGTTGCTTTAAGCACCCAATCGGATTCGAAGAGTAGTTATAGGTATCGAAACCAAAATTAGTGTTTAATCATGTGACGTATTTAGTCGTGAGTTCATGTTAGGTTTCGTTGGTTTACCCCCCTCCCCCCCCCCCCCAAGCCGATATATGACTTGCAAAGCGTCACCTGATGTTTGTTTACGGGCACTGACAACCAAACACTTTCGGCAGAACAACAGTGGCAGAATTATAAGCAAACTATTGATACTACTTGTTACAGTTGAGGCCAGTTAAATTATAGACACTAAAATTACTTAAAAGCGAGGGCCTTAATAAACTCATTCCAAATCACAATACATGTGATAGAAGTTAAATTTCTTTGGCAATTCAAATATCAACTGGTAAAAATATCGTAAGGGGTAAAACGGAAGAAAGAGAGAACGAAGACAATATCCTAAAATCTTATAGTATTAATAAGATTTATGGAAAGTATTAAAAAGATCAAAATGAACATATTGCAGTCATAATATCATTAACAATTTTTAATACAATCAATATTTAAATGCCATTTTACACATTACATCCAATTTTACTCAGGTTTTCAAAATGCATTTATATATATATATGTATATGCAAATGTGAGATGGGATGACGTCAATAATGCTCCACGCGTGACCTAGCCAGTCCGCGCTGACGAGGAGCACAAGGCTGTCGGACGCCGATCTGCCTCCAGTGGCGCATCCAGCCGTGGACTCTGGGGAGGGCGGGTGAGCGCTATTGAATACCTGCCATTTTAAATGGGAAGGATGACATTTCGAATAAAAGATAATGACCGCTTGAACGGCTATTTAAACACATTTCTGACGTCTTGAAATGTAATAACAAAAAATTAATAATTTTTATATTTAGAAAATTGCATGCAACACATAGTAGAATAAAAATGTAAAATTTAAATTTATTATTAAAACATGTACCATTTTTAAATGTCAGGTGCTGAATGGAATAGATTATTATTTGCTATCTCCCCAGTATATTTTAGTTCTAGTGATTACTGTTATTGCTACCGGGAGGGGGTGGGGGGATAGAGTAAAAATTTCCCCAATTGTTCCTCTCAATAAGCTGCCTCTGTCTGATTTTTTCACAATTATATACTGTTAAAATGTTTCATCTAAAATATACGTGAGAACATATGTTACAAATTATCCTTGGGGTCGTCTTAATTTTACGTAGGGCTATATCTGAGTACATGTATGGATACCAATTTCTACTACTTCGAATATGAACTATCAAAATTATCTTGGAGCATTAAATTTAAACATTAAAAAAAAATTGCTAAGTCTTAAAAACATGTGAGCGAGTCTTTCAGTACTCACCAGAGATGGTTAACATCTGAGCTCGGTAACGAGCGAATACGTGTGTTCTCATTTACAAGATATACTTATAATAAGAAAGTCGGAGACAAAATTTAGCGCAGTATTCTTAAAAAAAATTATGCAGAGCGAGATAAATGTACGCAAATTGTGTTTTCAACTACATTTCTGGACGCGAACCACACAACAAGTTCTACAACCCGCCGTGCCGCTATAATTCGCTGCCGAAGCAGCTACGTCGAATTTAACTCATTTGGTTCGCAGACCGAAATTTTAATCTGTATAATGAAACGGCTCTGACGAAAGCAAAAAAAGAAAACAACTTGAAAAAATTCTAAATCCCGGCGTTGGACCTGATTTTCGAAAAAAAAATATATATATATAAAAATGCTGCCCACTTTGTTCAAACTGATTAAACAGTTGATACTATAAAGTTTGCAATTAGTTTTGCAAAGTTTTGTTCGCGCCATCCGCTATATGTAGCAGCACCGTGGTTACAGCATTTCCGTTCCAGGCGAGTTTTTTTGTTCCATCCGCGAAACTACTCCCACCAAATGCCGTAGGCCTATGTCGAGAGCTACGATGTTTCCAGCTGTCTGTTCACCATTTTTTTTGTGCAACAGAAACGAAGCTCTTGTAAGTGCGAGCACGGGGTGGTTTGTACGAGGATCCGGTCTCCTGGAACTACGAGTTTCTTCGTCGTAAGTTTAGTGTAATCGCTAACGGTACACGTTGGGGTCCCGCGCGGGAGAACGGGCGGTCCACATCGCGGCTGTCGCGGGCCGGGGTCGAGCAGCCCGCGGCGGCCTCAGGGCGCGCGGATCTGACCTTTCCGCCCTGGAAGAATGCTTTAATCAACTTCATCAACTTGATACCCATGGAAATAAAATTTTTTTACACCCAGAGGAATTGGTTTCAACGTAATTACTTCATTGCCCAAAAGGTCAATAAAGTCCCTGAAAACAAATATAATATCATAATTAAACTTTTTTTTCTTTTTTCAAGTTTATTAAAGTTCTGTCAATATCCCTCCCCCCCCCCTTGTTTTTAATCTTACCATATTTTAATCTGCAAATATTTGCTTTGACAGTGTAATTCTGCTGAGAGCATAAATTAAAGTTAATTAATCGAAATTTGACAAATAAAATTAGTAATAAAAATAATTATGTTGAGAGGGAGCGAAATAAAAGAATTTAATTTTCTCTCGAATACACAACTCTGGAAAATATTTAATAATGTAGACTTATTTCATCGTTCAGTTTAAGTACTAATCACTTAAACTCCAATACAAATTATGAAAAAATATATATAATTCACGTTCAATTGTAAACGTAATTGGCAATCACACGAGTTTATTTAATTTTTATTTTTTTGGCTCCCGAAGAATACATACTAATTTGGCACTCTATACATTTTTTTCCCCTTCGGCTAAACTTTACAATTGGAAAATATTTTATTCTTGCACTCCAGGAAAACAAACGTACATCTATAACACTGCGCAAAAACGTACACAAATAAGAGTTTTTTTTTTTTTTTTGTAAACTAGTCTGTTACATCGGTGTGTTTTACTGTCATGATATTTGGCTGGATAAAAAAAAATCTGAGCTATATTTGGAAAATAAAACGCTATTAAGGGATAGTTTAAGTATTAAGTGGAGTGTTTTTTTTAATTTAATACAAACCCTTAGTGATGAAACGAGACGAGACGTGGTGCTGCGCCCTGCCGCACGCCCGGGTGATTGATTCGTCGCTGCCGCGCTCGGCGCGCTTGTCGCTGCGGGCGGGCGATACGAGGCTCCCGTCAGCCTCTAGCGCGCGATACGGGGGCCGAGCCCTGGATTAATGCTGCGAGACACCCGTCGCCGTGCGTCGCTTGGCGATACTTTATATATGCGCGACCAGGCCAGGGGTGAGACAAATACCCTCCGTCTGCGCATGTGCAGGTGTGTCCAGCAGGCTGTGCTGCTGTTTGTTCGACCTCTTCATCAGTAGAAAATCTGCAGGGGCATACACTAGTGGGAGTATAAAATTAAACTATCATTTACCACTTAACAAAATGAAATCATTTTAAAAAGAAACAGCTGATAAAGTGGGTCTTCCACCCCCCTCCCCTTCATCAAGAAAGGAAATTCTGCGTTCGCTCTTGGCACTGCCATAAAAATTCCTCTCCAAATGCGACCCCGAACACAATAGCCGTTTTGCGCTATCGCGTGTGTTTCACGGTAACGATCGACCGCTCGAACTTTGGACGCACCCAAAAAAAAAATAAATATATATATATATATATTGCAGCAGTGTCGTTGGGATATTTTTTCATCATTCTCTCCCATGGCCCAGGTTTCCCACCGAGTGATTACTACTTCTTCAAGCCCACGAAACAGTGGCTTGCGTTTCCACGAAGGGCAGAGTTGCATTTCGCGACGCCGTTACAAAATGGCTTAGTTCCCAGGTGGAAATTAGACTCGAAGAAGGCATTTGAAAATGTATTAAACATGTGCCTGAATATTTCGTGATCGTTGTAGTTCTAAATTGTATATAATAAAATTTCTCTAACTACGAGCGTCTGACTTTGAACAGCAAACAAAGGGGTTATTTTTTCGATGTAAACTAATATATTATTTAACGTGAGTTTCCGTCAGAGAGAGAAATTTTGTACAGCAATGTTTTGGGTGGAAAAAAAACACTGCTGAAAGATAAATTTTTTACAAATTTTCGTTACAAAATTTAATAAAGATATTAATCTATATGAAACTGGTATCTACTTTATGGAACTTTTTTATAAGTATTTTAGATCTCGGTATACGGCATTTGTATTTATATTCTATGTCCAACAGTGTACATGGCTCGTATCATATGTCTAGCAGTGTACATTACTCATGTTGTATTTCAAACAGTGTATACTTCTCATATACAATATCCAGAATCGTAGAAATGTACACGGCTGTGTATTTCCGTGGTATTACGGAAGGGCGATTCAGCAATTTCTAATTTTCAAGTAGAATAAAAAGAGTCTAGATTTTTGTATATTTAGTATCCGATGTTGTATATTTAGTATTTTTTAGTATCCGATGTTGTATATTTATAGCACTGTCAAAGTTTTATGTAAATAATATTATCTGTAATTACATAAAGTCGTATTGTTATCCTTCTAAATAATTACGAAATTTTCTTTTGTATCTCCTGAAAATCTGAAAAAAAAAAAATAATAATATTCTCTCTCACTGATCGTAACACCTGAAATTTTTACGAATCAAAGGACTTAAGCAATTTCTGCAGCAACCGGGGAAAAAATGCAAATACACGATGCGAGATACAATTACATAGGTATGTGAAGAAGAAAAAAAGCTCCTGTGGTTTTTGGAATTCACCGGTCATTTCGGCTGTGAAAACAGGAAAGAAAAAAATGAACCAACCGAATATATTTTGGTTCGTTTCACATCTGTGAATGGAGGAAAACGAAATGTGCGACATCCCGTCGCTGTGTTCGATTCGTGCATGAGAGCGTGGTAATTTCCCTTCTGGTGGGATGGGTATTTCATTACACGCGTACATCCGTGCATCTGCATGCGATTCTGTGAGAAGTCCATAACGTGGGGGTATTGGTAAAAGTTATCAAGTCCAGTTTTCTGAAAGCTGGTGCATTTTTTTTTAATAACCAAGGCAAAGAGAACGTTTTCTGTGCACATAAAAATAGTCAGGAAGTGTAAAGCATATTTCTTGTTAACGTTTCCGTCATAGTAAAATTCTCGTTATTTACCGATAAAAAAATTCTCTCACATGTTTCTATTATCAGCAACAATATTCTTTTCCATGCAGAGACTTGATTTGGACCGTAGTGTTTCGTGGGAAGAGTAATAAACACGATAGTTTATCTCTATCTTAAGTGAGTGAGAAATGTTTTGGAAAGGCCCATGTGGTTGTACCGGAGGAATATTAAAAGCACGTGTATGTCAGGAACTGGCCGTCAATGCAGGACGGGTCACCCCGCAGAAAATAAACACAGCGCGGGGATTATCTCGAGATGCCGGCCACATCAAAGAGTCGTTATCACCTGGCCCGCGGCCCCGATACCAGCACTAATGGCGGGCAGGTGTGAGCGCGCGCGGAGGGTAAATCTGAAATTGATAATGCCGCGCGTGAGAGCACCCTCAGCCCGCCCCTTTGCGGGGAGCGACCCGCGATTACAGAACACAACCTGCGTCACACCTGACGGCCGGGACGTGCTACACGATCTTTCAACTTCCAGATATCGCCCGCAAAATATTTCCAGGAAGGAACGCCTTTGGTAAACTTTCTTCGATTACTAACGAGATGTCGCTGGTTGAGTTTAAGTGACACCGTGTGTTAAGTGTCCTCTAAAAAATAACTTATTACAGTTAGTTCATTTGGAGGTATTGACTACTTTACACGCAAAATTAAAAAAAAAATCTTATCTGCAACTAAAATACCATTGTTCATGTTGGAAATAAAAAGTGTGTATATGGTTTGATAAATTGTACCTATGCCTACATATTGTTTCATATCATCTGCCTGATTAGCAAAATATTTATGTCTTTAAGGACTAATTTCATAACTGAGACAAAAAAAATACTTGTTAATGAAAGCCTTACTACTAGTTTTAACAAACTGTGTGAATATCTTGTAACGCCTCAGGTTTACCTGTTAACGAGAATTAATAATAGTGTTAAGAGACACTAGCGAAAAGCTCGCCAGCTAGGTCGCGCGATTGCCCGCGGGTGGGGCGCGGACCATTAACGCTACTCGCCTAATCTGATTAGCAGTGGTGCCCCGCTACCATTCCCTCCCCCCGCCCAACCTGGCTGAACCATTCATCAGCGCTTTTTCGTTGAGACCGGGACCTCGCTGCGGCTCTGTGGGTTGGGCACATTCTCAGAGCCCTACCTTCGTGAAATGGCATAAGTAGGACGCAATTGTTCTGGGAGCTTCGGGTGTCAAGTCGACCCTGATGACGCGACTCTTCGAATGGGAGCGAGACAATTTCGGAAGGGGGCTGAGGTGTATAAAACGGCAACGCTCGCCCCCGAGGCAGTAGGTGAAGAGGGCGAGTTACCTCTTGGGGAGCGAAGGTGGATGACGAGACACATGCTTCGTGCACGGTGAGTGGTGCATTGGAGACCGAAGCATCTAGAACTGAGGTGTGTGTGACGGACGAGTGAGTACTGAGGCAGTGAGTTGAGACAGAGGTGTGCGGTAAGAGACGAGCAGCATAGCGAGCCACTGTCGAGCATAGCTCCAGTGGGGAGAGTAAATTGTGGACCTCGTGAAAAAGCTATGAATTTGTGAATATACAATTAAAATATTATAACTTAATAGTTTAAATATTAGATAGTAATTAAACTGTGTTTAATCAATTGAGCTATCATTTTATAACCTATTTTCCCACTAGTAACAATACTAAATCAAGAAAACACTCATATATAAATCCCTTATGTTAAATAAAAATCGCAACAACGTTTTACATAAACAAACAAAAAACAAATTACAACAAATAGGATTTAAGTAAACGAAGATTGGAAATTTTTGTTTGTTTTTTTAAGACAAATTGAGTTAAAAGATTTGGTTGAATATTTTTTTCCCCATTTAGAATGTCCCCATCATCAGGCTTGGTGAGGGCGTGCAAAACAAATTTATGAGGTTTGCTTATTAGGCCCACGATATATAACTGAACTGCATCGCTTACTTAATCTGCATGTTCTTCATATGAATTGTTTACAACGTAGAGGGAAATTTTACAAATAAAAAGCTGATTAGGGAAGTCGTGCATTGATCTGGTAGTCAGCTAATAAGTAAATTTCCATAGTTAATATCTTAAGCCTAAGAGGAGTTACGTGGTAATGCTTGACTATAATGACTTATACAAGAGCTTTAATCATAATTATGCATTCGAGAGTGCACATCTTTAATCTAAATCCTGTAACAGTACCGCTGTGTCCACACACGAGATATTGGGTGCCATGCCTGTTGAATTATTTAGGAACCAACGAGTTTCTGTGCATGCTTAGCTGTCCAAGCCAGTCATTCCTCAGTTAAAATAATGTCAATCGCCAACATTCTACCCATGTACACATAAATGCAACACTTCATAATTATTGTAGGCATTCAGTGATAAACCGATGTGAAAGTGAAAGTATCACTAAACATTTTGTGAGCCATACTTTAAAAAAAAAATGTGGTTGCGTGGCCACCGCGTGCGTTAAAATGAAACTTCACACTTTAATAATCATCCTGAAAGATAAAACAGTTATATATTACTTAAACGAAGAATCTGAAATATATATACACAATAGAGGTTCACACTAGTGGTTCAGAATATAATGGCGACGAATAACATGCAAAGAATCTGACAGTAGTTTGACACTCTCCTTTCTTCGTTTGTTATGTCAACCCTCCCTCTCTCCTTCATCGAGAGCTCCACCCCTGAACGGTTTGCATTTTTTTTTTCGTTACGCTCCGATGAGTCATCGCCTGCACTTGCCCTGCCAGCTGTCAACAAGTATCGCAACAAAAAAAAATTGGTTGTCTGTAAAGTTGGTTTACGGACGATAGTTTAACGTGACAACATCATAACAAAACATTGATGAAATGATTGCATCCTACTTTATGAATAAAATTTTTACTTTTTACTTTTTTACTTTAAAAATAAAAGGATAAATACTTGAAATTATACTAGCAAACAGATTTTTAAAATGAAAGAATAATTAACCTTTATTTCTGAAATTGTTGTTTTAATAAGCAATGAAAACCACATTAACTTTTCATTACACTTTATAAACAGTCGAGTGGAAGAGAGATAGATTCGGCGCAAGCGTACAATGAGCGTAACGGGACACCGCGTCACGGGACAATGAGCGTAACGGGACACTTTTTCGTGCGTGCAGCCGGCGTTCATCGATTTATTAGACGTTGTCACGTCAAAAAAGTCGAGACTCCATGAGAGCGGGAGCGTGCTGAAGAGTCGTCGACGGCTCCGCAACTCGTCGACTCGTCGACTCGTCGACTCGCCCGCACGTCGATCACGCGCAGCGGAGCACGTGACGTTGGGCGGTAACTCAATTATTCCTAACTCGATTCCGCATCGGGCAGCGTGGCCTCCGACACTTTTCACCCTCGTTGAAAATTCTGAAAGAGCGCCGCGTCGCCGTCGAAAGAGTGCGGCTTCCTGACGGCCGCGGATTCGCGCACCAAAGCGCGACTTAAAAACAACTTCTGAAACCGACGCGATATTTAAATTATTCAGCCGAGCTGTGGAGAGTCCAACCATAGGGGGGGGGAAGGGAAGTCCCAGCTCGTTACCATTTCACAGAGACCACGTGCCACGTGATGAGACTGAAAAAAAAAAATGTTTCACATCGTCTTTGACTACAATGCAGGGAACCTAGACCAGAAGGCGTTGCGGTCTCTCGGGTGACGATGGACCTTGATTCCAGACATCAGCGTGCGAGGGCAGCGGGAAGCGATGTCCATGCATCTGCTGGGTTTTCTCGGAATGCTCCCCCACATACAGCCACAGCATTCCGTCGCCGTGAAGTTCAGATGGTGGTCAGCTAGTGGTCCCACCCCAACAAGATAGTCAATTATTTTATTCATTTATTTATTTGTCTTATTTTTACATGTGACGAAGTTAAGGCATGAACACCACTTTGTCTTGCACCTAACCACATATTTAAATATACATATTACTTTTACAAAAAAACATTAACTAGTAAAACAAAAGAGTTATCACATAAAACAATTTATAAGCTAAGAAAATAACTCAGCTTAAACTACTGGGAAAAGTATAATTAATTAATTTGTCATTAATATTTATTAAAATGTTTGTATTATTCATTTAAATTATATTTTAATCTATTAAAAGCCATATTTAATTATATTTAATTTTTTAATATCTAAAACTATATTTAATATGTTTTAGGTTAGTATTTATTTATATTTTTATATTTAATGCCATATTTTATATGATTTTCTGTTGGTACTAAACTTGGAAGTTTAATTGGTAGATGATTGATCAGTTATGGCTGAAATTTTGTTAGTGTGTAATTTAATGCTTGATTCCTAGAAGTCATTGAAAACGTGAATTTTTCCAGTCTATGCCTATTAAATTATTGTATTATAATATATTAAATGGTAAGCGCTAGTAAACTTGTCATGCCTCTCAGTATCTACTACCACTGTTAGCTGTTGGTGCTTCAGAAAGTGATATAAAAACCGCCTGTATTCACTTTTCACGAACGAAGAAGCAAGGTTTTACTGTACCAGAATTTTAAAAGTACATAATGAGATCTTAGATATTGCTCAAATTCTATCGATAGATACCGGAAAAGTTCGCGAATTCGTTTCGCGATAGGCTAAAATACAAATAGTTATACATCAGTGCTGCCTCTGCTATTGGCTCGCAACTCACCTGGATGACTCTGGGCCAATTAGAAACACCAAACCAAAGCTTTATCGAATCACAGGCTGCTACGTTGGGACGTCTCACAAGACAGCAGCCAATAAGTGGGTGACATTTGACCGAGTGTACGTATAACTATGGAGTTCATCCTATGGGGCATTGAACCCGCGAATTTTTCCGGTCCCTATCTATCGATGATAATTTCACTAGAAAAATAACTAGGTATAGAAAAATTGTAATACAATTTTGAACTAAAAATAATATGATATTAGTGCTAATATTTTAAGAACCTGTACGCGGTACTTATTTTATTTATTTACTTTCCAGTGTTTCGCAGAAACACTTGAAGCAAATGGTTTCTTTCTAGAAGGTTCATTCCCTTCACTGCATCCCTCGTTTGTATTATGTTGAACGTATTATTTGTATTGTGCTAACCGTCTCTAATGTCCTCGCCACCGACGAGACGTTAGACGCAAATAAATCGATTCACGACGGTTCAAACCAAATAAGGAAACGCACCCTTAGTGGTAGAGCAGCTTGATTGTGGATTATATGACGAAATGGCGGGGTATGTAGTTACGTGTTCCATCCAAACCAATAGGTAGGTAATTCTTAACGTAACCGGTTTTTTCCCCATCCTCATTTCCAGACAAACGTGGTTGCATTTCCGTATCACACACACACACATATATATATATATATATATATATGTGTGTGTGTGTGTACCCAAATCAAAATCATAACTAGTGACTAACATTAGCCTGTACAAAAGAAATAAGTTAAAAATGACTAAAATAGTTTTAGAATATATTAGATAATACATGTGATTATTAACGTAAAGAAAGTAAACATGTTACATTTTTTTCTTCCCTATTTGCTCTAAGACCAAAATATAATATATTTTTTGTAGTTTTCCAAATCAGGCCAAAATGATACGTTGATAAACAGCTAAAAAAAAATATTAGTATGTTGTTCTCACCTACGGATTACAAAGTATAATGCCACATTTAAAAAAAAAAAAAAAAGAGTAAAATTTTAAATGCAGTCTGAAATTGAAATAAATGAGGGCGATACTCAAAATTCAGCAGCAAAATACAAATTCTATCTATTAAAATAACTGCAGTGGCGATCAACAAGGAAAATTAAGTATGGAGCTTAGTTTGGTAAAATATAAAAAGATGAAAAGAAAATGCATGCGTTCATGTACGTGCAGCGATGAAACTGAATGTTAATTGGACATCCGAGACCAGTAGGTAATAATATATATGAGGCGTGGTGAAAATTTGCAATGTAAATTGGAATGCATTTGCCCCGGACAAAAACATTTCTTTTTTCTGAGAAGCTTCTGCGTAACAAAACTGTATGCGCATTTTTTAAAAAAATCAGGGTAACATTCCAGTGTCACGTATTTTTTTGTAGTTTGCTTTTGTAGTTACCGTTCGAGATATGGCACTCTGGAACTAATAAAACCTGCAGAACAACAATACTGGAACCACAATAGCGCCACCCGAATAAATTATTTTCCTAACCAATTCCGTTCAACACATCTGTGACTAGGTCGCGACAACATTTATGAAGCAGAGACAGGCTTTCCAATTAGAAAGATTTTATTTATTCATCGCTTCACGGGCGTGTCAGAGAATTTTTTTTTTTTATTTTTTTTTTTTTTAGAATATGGGTATACTGATGTATTGGTAATATTATTATTAGAGTTTATTTTTATGTTTTGTTTACAAAATTTGTTTCTGAAATCTTTTAAATGTATTCACACACAGTGATCATGCTAAGTTAAATCAATTAGATATCGATTAGAATAAACTGTACACACCTATGGATGTCGTATGTTCGATGCATAGTTAATGATCGAATAGAAATTTTAACAACACAAACATTTAATATTGTTTGTTACTTGGGTAAAAACTGCATGATTATAATACCGCCTTATATTGCTGTGGCATCGCATTCTGCGCACAACGTCCATCACTTATTTTGTTTTTACGATAATGTGATGAGGTCTAAATAGTTCAATGTTATCCTCCAATGCTTATGTATTAGATTTATCTTAAACTATAATACTAGTTGCCATTTTATATTTGCTATAGTTGTTTAAATGCTATGTTTGATCAAAATTGAATTTGAGAATTATTAAAATAAAATTTTGAAAGGATGTGCAAACAAGCTTTGAAATTTTAATTTAACAAATTAACTAATTATTCTTAAAAGGTATTTCCTTGCAATATTTTTTGGTACTTTGTTTGCTAGAAATACATTATGCTTTAGTTCGTAGGATAACGATTTTTTACGAATAAATGTACATAACCATAGCTCTACGTGCATTGTTACTTTTAAAGTTCTGACGTAGCAAATATATAACACTGGCTAATGGTCAATATAATAAAACTAACCACAGGATAATTACATTATTGTAACTAAATTTGCATTTACTTTTTTAATTCATGCTCTAAATATTAAAATCTAAAAATTAGTTGTTTTTCACTGCTCTAAGCAAATAAAAAAAAATAGTTTCAACAATTTTTTATTCTAACTTTACTGACGGAAATATTTTACACAGTTTCGTGTTTAGAGTGCGTATTTATGAACATTTATCATTTGTACAACACGTGATGATAGTTTTAATCAATGTGTTGTCGAAATAAGTTTTCTGTGTATGCTGCATTCGAATTATGAGCCAGTTTGAAGGAGAGTACTAATAGTCCAGTCAAATTAGGCGTAAAGGTGGACATTTAAAATAACAAACCAGGACCACTGGGAAAATGTCGAGGACACCTTCCTTTGCGTCCATACAAAAATCCCAAAAAATCAGGTTGCGGGTTTTCCGCCATTTTGAAAAATACTGTCGCAATTTTGAATTTACACATATATATACTAAAAAAATCGTAGCAACTAAACGGATTCACTTTTAGGGATGTTTTTTTTCCCTACATACTTCCTATAAATTTATCTTTCCATAAATGTTACTATACACATAATTTCTTTACCTGATGTTTGCGTTTCGTTGTTTAAAGTATTGCCGTTAATCGTTGTTTTTACTTTAGGCTGAAAATCTTAAGAATTTACACCAATACGGTAGATCGCATTCAAAAACGTTTCAAACAAAAGTTGTAGAGCATAAAACAACCTATCGAAAACAATTTTAACATATAACATACGCAAATAATTAGCCTTGTAGAAAGTGTTTCTCTGCGCGGTGGCGTTAGCTTACAAGGGAAGTAAATACACAACATATTACAGCAGAATTGTTATCCTAAATTTTAAACATTAAAGCGTTTTTCTTTATAAAATGTTATCGTAATGCCCATCAACTATTATTATGAGTAGTATAGGATAGGGGCTCCTGGCACACGGGTTCTGGGTGTGGTGCCGGTGCCGGTGTCCGCCATCTTGGATTGTGACGTCACGGCGGCCATCTTGGATGGTTGTGACCTTGACCTTTGACCTTGACCTTGAATTTGATCCTCAAAACGGGTCAAAATTTGCCAAAATTGGGCAAAATTTGCCCAAAATTCCTCAAAATTCGCCAAAATTTCCATTTCTGTGGAAAAAAATTCCGCCAAAAAATCTCAAAAAATTCCACAATTCAAAAATTCCCGTTTTCGAGAGAAAAATTCCCGTTTCGAGGGAAAATTTCCCGTTTTTAGTCCTTAAAAATCCCAGCGGCTAGAAATGTCCATATGTAGGCTTAAGCATCCATGTCTACAGCCTACGATAATCCTCTGACGTCATCATGGATTATGACGTCACTGTTGCATTTTCCGTTACGGCCGCCATCTTTAACATTTTTATTTATTATCCGATTTTAATGAAAAATTTTTTAAAAAATATAAAAAAAATTCAAATAATAAAATTTTAATAAAAAATATTTAAAAAATAAACTTTTACGACACGGAGTTCGGAGTCCTCGGTTCGAACCCGGTGAGGGCAAAAAAATTAAAAAATGGCGACCGATCCTTCCCTCACAGTGACTGCTGGCATACTGACTCCCACCACTTTTTTCATAGCATATATCATCCGGCAGTATGACGTCATGTACGCCATCTTTAAATTTGGACGCCATCTTGAAAATCTTTATTTATTATCCGATTTTAATGAAAAAAATTCCAAAATTCATCAAAAAATTAACGTATTTGAATTCTGTTTGATTATACCGATGTACGTCCTTGGTTAGAAACCGGTGAGGGCAAAAAATAAAAAATAAAAACGATCAGATCCTTCCTCCACAGAAGCCACCTACAGACTGACCTACCACCAATATCAAGGTATATATCGTGAGCTGGTATGACGTCATGTCTGCCATCTTATCACCGTCCGCTGAAAACCATCATATTGTTTTCGTCTGCTGGAGTGTGCTGGCGTCATGTTAATATAATTTTCTGTTCACCATACCTTTAACCTCGTCTATTGGCATTGAACTTTGTCATTGACCTTGAACTTTAACCTTGACCTTGAAATTTGGCCTTGACCTTGAAATTTGACTTTGTCCTGGAAATTTGACTTTGTCCTTGTCGACCATCATGGATCCGACATTTTATGTTCAGTACATGCTACCAGAGGATACCACCTGCTGGAGTACGCCATCTTGTGTGTGTACTTGTATTATAGAGTACATTTCCATCTAGATAATTTTATTCTAACCCGCTAGAGTGCAGTAATCATTTATTACCGAGGTGCCCCCGCCATCATGAAATTCGACCGCCATCTTGAAATCATGTAATAATGTAGCTAGAAATTCGGGAAAAAATCCAAAATTCATTAAATAAATCACTCATTAACTTACATATCGATTCGATCCGCTCCAGTCCTTGGCTCGATCCTCGATCGATGAAAACATTTAATTTTATGAAAAAAAATAATAATTCCAATAAACCATGTTCAACATTCATAAAGAGACTTTAAATCCTCTACTACCATCATCCTATCAGACGTCAAGACTACCATATTGGAAATTCGTAATTGTAATGCTAGAGATTCGGGAAAAAGTTCAAAACTCATTAAATAAATTTGTAATCTATATACTGATTGATTAGATCGACTAAGGTCCTTGGTTAGATCCCTTGTCGATACAAAACAACTTTAATTTTAAAAAAGTACCAGAAAAGTGTAAGGTTCGAGGAATAAAACACCTAAAAGTCTTTTACAAACATAATATTTATTACACAATTTCTATCCTACTACAGAATCACTTGCGAAAGCCAGCAATCTTATAAAAATTTAGCCCTGCATAGACGTACAACGACTACTTCTTAGCTCCAAATGGCTCCAAATGCTCCAAACGGCCTCCAAATGCTTGACAGCTCCAAATGTTTCCAGCAGCTCCAAATGCTCCAAATTCTTGACAGCTCCAAATGCTTCAAAAGGCTCCAAATGCTCCAAATGACTCCAAAAGGCTCCAAATGCTCCAACAGCTCCAAAAAAAAAGGCTCCAAATGCTCAAACAGCCTCCAATGCATAACACAGCTCCAAATGGCTCCAAATGTTCCAAACGGCCTCCAAATGGCTCCAACAGCCTCCAAATGCTTAAGACAGCTCTAAATGACTCCAAATGCTCCAAACGGCCTCCAAATGCTTGACAGCTCCAAATGTCTCCAGCACCTCCAAATGCTCCAACAGCTCCAAAAAAAGGCTCCAAATGCTCCAACAGCCTCCAAATGTTTCCAGCAGCTCCAAATGCTCCAAATTCTTGACAGCTCCAAATGCTTCAAAAGGCTCCAAATGCTCCAAATGACTCCAAAAGGCTCCAAATGCTCCAACAGCTCCAAAAAAAAGGCTCCAAATGCTCAAACAGCCTCCAATGCATAACACAGCTCCAAATGGCTCCAAATGTTCCAAACGGCCTCCAAATGGCTCCAACAGCCTCCAAATGCTTAACACAGCTCTAAATGACTCCAAATGCTCCAAACGGCCTCCAAATGCTTGACAGCTCCAAATGTCTCCAGCAGCTCCAAATGCTCCAACAGCTCCAAAAAAAGGCTCCAAATGCTCCAACAGCCTCCAAATGCTTAACACAGCTCCAAATGGCTCCAAATTCTTGACAGCTCCAAATGCATAACACAGCTCCAAATGGCTCCAAATGCTCCAAACGGCCTCCAAATGCTTGACAGCTCCAAATGTCTCCAGCAGCTCCAAATGCTCCAACAGCTCCAAAAAAAGGCTCCAAATGCTCCAACAGCCTCCAAATGCTTAACACAGCTCCAAATGGCTCCAAATGCTTGGCAGCTCCAAATGCTTCAAAAGGCTCCAAATGCTCCAAATGGCTCCAACAGCTCCAAAAGACTCCAAATGCTTCAAAAGGCTCCAATTGCTCCAAGAGCTCCATCTTGAATTGGTTCCAACTGATTCCTATTACTTTTATCGAACTTGGCATGATTACTAACATGTCTTTATCAGTATACATTTTGACTGGCAGTGGTAACGTTTTTTACACCTTTAAGTTATAAGTTTTATTTAGAAATCAGATTTCGATAAATGATAGCTTCCATCTGGAAAGAAAATATATTAATTTATCTTCAAGTTTATACACATACATTTAATTTAATCCATTATTGTATGTAGCCAGCTTCCCTCAGTTCTTTGAGTATGAAGGATATTTCTTTAATGTTCGAATAGTTTCCTGCACAAAGCGATCCATGTAGTAGTCGTAGCCTGTTAACCAATATGTTAGGATCTTCCCATGAGGTATAATCAATCTCTTCTGCTGCCTTCATCATCCTTGCATGTTTATAATAAATATTATCTCTGGTGTCTATCGTTTTAACACCAACCACAAGATCACTTTCGTCATCTTGCCAGTGATTATCACAAGCTTGATCAGGATAATTTATTTTATTACGTCGTTTCCATCGTTTTGGTCTCAAACCACCATCACAGTCTTCGCTCTTGCATGCTTTTGGTGCTTCAGTACAGTACTCAATCATGCCAGCTTCTGATGTGTCACCACAGTCTTCAATCATGTCAGCACCACAAACTAGATCAGGATTATTTGTTTTATTACGTCGTTTCCATCGTTTTGGTCTCAGACTGCCATCACAGTCTTCGATCTTGCCTGCTTTAGGTGTTTCAGTACAGTACTCAATCATGTCAGCCTCAGATGTGTCACCACAATCTTCAATCATGCCAGCCTCAGATGATTCATCAAAGTCTTCGACCTTGTAAGCTTCAGGTGGTTCTCCATCTTTCACATTTTCATGGAGACGACTAGATATTGGAGTAAATATATTTTCATTTCTAATGTGGTTACAACTTCCTTCGTTTGTTTTAAATTTTAAATTATTATCTTGATCTAGATCAGTAATTTTAGCATTAGCTTTTTCGCCTTCGTTCCTCTTCAGCGATGTTGTAGCCCAGTCTTCGTTATCTTTATTCATCTTAATTGTACAGGTCTTGTAATGTCTATCCAAGTAATATCTTCTACCAAAGGATTTCTGACACTGACTGCAATGAAATGGTTTTTGACAAGGACCCAAATTACACTCGCTTCTCTCATGTCGTTTAGCATTCTTTCTCAAGGTAAACACCTTGCTACAGTATCTACAGTGATGACGTTTTGATACAGCAACAAATCCCGTTTCAGGATTCATATTAGTTATTGAGACTAATGCCAGATGCAAACTAAGAGTTTTAAATTAGATATATTACTTAAATAGAATTTTTTAATTATTTCATCAGCGAGAATTAATTTATCTCATTCAAAGGTACTTGTTGCAAGTAGTTCTGCTTTTCAACAACAGATGTCGCCACATGTTACTTGCAGGTAAATAATATTTAGTTCTTTTATGCGGGATGCGGGATGCTCACTAACGATCGCAAAAGAAGGATGGCCTCGCTAGACTCCAAGGAGAAGGAAGTTCGTCCATCCTGTTAGTGCTTCTTAGATTTCTCAGAGATTATTTGACTGAGTAATGATATTTTTTATTTTTTTAATTTCCACCTGATAAAAATATTACAAGTGCTGATTTATTGACAGAATTTCAATAATTAAATGCAACCTTGAATAAAAAAATGACATGACTCATTAAGTAAAAAATTCTTCATGCAGAGATCAATTCCTCATCAGTAACCAGAAGCACTCGGAGAAAACCATCAGATGTCTAGTCAGGAATAATCAGAAGCACCCAGAGAAAACCATCATAATATTGTCAAGAATAAACGGGAGCACACGGAGAAATCCACCATAATATTGACAAGAATAATCAGGAGCAGACGGAGAAAACCACCGCAAGTTTTCTTTGATATCATAAAATTTCAGGAAAAAAAATAATAAAAAATAAAAATAAATTAATAAAAAATAAAAAAAAAAAACAAAAAAAATACATAAAATTCTGGCTTGTACTAGAACTCTATCTTTGTTCAACAATGAGAAGTTCACAAGCTAGCAGAATATATTTATGTATTTTTTATTTTATTTTTTTTAATTTTTTATTAATTTATTTTTATTTTTATTTTTTTTTTCCTGAAATTTTATGATATCAAAGAAAACTTGCGGTGGTTTTCTCCGTGTGCTTCTGATTATTCTTGTCAATATTATGGTGGATTTCTCCGTGTGCTCCCGTTTATTCTTGACAATATTATGATGGTTTTCTCTGGGTGCTTCTGATTATTCCTGACTAGACATCTGATGGTTTTCTCCGAGTGCTTCTGGTTACTGATGAGGAATTGATCTCTGCATGAAGAATTTTTTACTTAATGAGTCATGTCATTTTTTTATTCAAGGTTGCATTTAATTATTGAAATTCTGTCAATAAATCAGCACTTGTAATATTTTTATCAGGTGGGAATTTAAAAAAAAAATATCATTACTCAGTCAAATAATCTCTGAGAAATCTAAGAAGCACTAACAGGATGGACGAACTTCCTTCTCCTTGGAGTCTAGCGAAGCCATCCTTCTTTTGCGATCGTTAGTGAGCATCCCGCATCCCGCATAAAAGAACTAAATATTATTTACCTGCAAGTAACATGTGGCGACATCTGTTGTTGAAAAGCAGAACTACTTGCAACAAGTACCTTTGAATGAGATAAATTAATTCTCGCTGATGAAATAATTAAAAAATTCTATTTAAGTAATATATCTAATTTAAAACTCTTAGTTTGCATCTGGCATTAGTCTCAATAACTAATATGAATCCTGAAACGGGATTTGTTGCTGTATCAAAACGTCATCACTGTAGATACTGTAGCAAGGTGTTTACCTTGAGAAAGAATGCTAAACGACATGAGAGAAGCGAGTGTAATTTGGGTCCTTGTCAAAAACCATTTCATTGCAGTCAGTGTCAGAAATCCTTTGGTAGAAGATATTACTTGGATAGACATTACAAGACCTGTACAATTAAGATGAATAAAGATAACGAAGACTGGGCTACAACATCGCTGAAGAGGAACGAAGGCGAAAAAGCTAATGCTAAAATTACTGATCTAGATCAAGATAATAATTTAAAATTTAAAACAAACGAAGGAAGTTGTAACCACATTAGAAATGAAAATATATTTACTCCAATATCTAGTCGTCTCCATGAAAATGTGAAAGATGGAGAACCACCTGAAGCTTACAAGGTCGAAGACTTTGATGAATCATCTGAGGCTGGCATGATTGAAGATTGTGGTGACACATCTGAGGCTGACATGATTGAGTACTGTACTGAAACACCTAAAGCAGGCAAGATCGAAGACTGTGATGGCAGTCTGAGACCAAAACGATGGAAACGACGTAATAAAATAAATTATCCTGATCAAGTTTGTGGTGCTGACATGATTGAAGACTGTGGTGACACATTAGAAGCTGGCATGATTGAGTACTGTACTGAAGCACCAAAAGCATGCAAGAGCGAAGACTGTGATGGTGGTTTGAGACCAAAACGATGGAAACGACGTAATAAAATAAATTATCCTGATCAAGCTTGTGATAATCACTGGCAAGATGACGAAAGTGACCTTGTGGTTGGTGTTAAAACGATAGACACCAGAGATAATATTTATTATAAACATGCAAGGATGATGAAGGCAGCAGAAGAGATTGATTATACCTCATGGGAAGATCCTAACATATTGGTTAACAGGCTACGACTACTACATGGATCGCTTTGTGCAGGAAACTATTCGAACATTAAAGAAATATCCTTCATACTCAAAGAACTGAGGGAAGCTGGCTACATACAATAATGGATTTAATTAAATGTATGTGTATAAACTTGAAGATAAATTAATATATTTTCTTTCCAGATGGAAGCTATCATTTATCGAAATCTGATTTCTAAATAAAACTTATAACTTAAAGGTGTAAAAAACGTTACCACTGCCAGTCAAAATGTATACTGATAAAGACATGTTAGTAATCATGCCAAGTTCGATAAAAGTAATAGGAATCAGTTGGAACCAATTGAAGATGGAGCTCTTGGAGCAATTGGAGCCTTTTGAAGCATTTGGAGTCTTTTGGAGCTGTTGGAGCCATTTGGAGCATTTGGAGCCTTTTGAAGCATTTGGAGCTGCCAAGCATTTGGAGCCATTTGGAGCTGTGTTAAGCATTTGGAGGCTGTTGGAGCATTTGGAGCCTTTTTTTGGAGCTGTTGGAGCATTTGGAGCTGCTGGAGACATTTGGAGCTGTCAAGCATTTGGAGGCCGTTTGGAGCATTTGGAGCCATTTGGAGCTGTGTTATGCATTTGGAGCTGTCAAGAATTTGGAGCCATTTGGAGCTGTGTTATGCATTTGGAGCTGTCAAGAATTTGGAGCTATTTGGAGCTGTGTTAAGCATTTGGAGGCTGTTGGAGCATTTGGAGCCTTTTTTTGGAGCTGTTGGAGCATTTGGAGCTGCTGGAGACATTTGGAGCTGTCAAGCATTTGGAGGCCGTTTGGAGCATTTGGAGTCATTTAGAGCTGTGTTAAGCATTTGGAGGCTGTTGGAGCCATTTGGAGGCCGTTTGGAACATTTGGAGCCATTTGGAGCTGTGTTATGCATTGGAGGCTGTTTGAGCATTTGGAGCCTTTTTTTTTTTGGAGCTGTTGGAGCATTTGGAGCCTTTTGGAGTCATTTGGAGCATTTGGAGCCTTTTGAAGCATTTGGAGCTGTCAAGAATTTGGAGCATTTGGAGCTGCTGGAAACATTTGGAGCTGTCAAGCATTTGGAGGCCGTTTGGAGCATTTGGAGCCATTTGGAGCTAAGAAGTAGTCGTTGTACGTCTATGCAGGGCTAAATTTTTATAAGATTGCTGGCTTTCGCAAGTGATTCTGTAGTAGGATAGAAATTGTGTAATAAATATTATGTTTGTAAAAGACTTTTAGGTGTTTTATTCCTCGAACCTTACACTTTTCTGGTACTTTTTTAAAATTAAAGTTGTTTTGTATCGACAAGGGATCTAACCAAGGACCTTAGTCGATCTAATCAATCAGTATATAGATTACAAATTTATTTAATGAGTTTTGAACTTTTTCCCGAATCTCTAGCATTACAATTACGAATTTCCAATATGGTAGTCTTGACGTCTGATAGGATGATGGTAGTAGAGGATTTAAAGTCTCTTTATGAATGTTGAACATGGTTTATTGGAATTATTATTTTTTTTCATAAAATTAAATGTTTTGCATCGATCGAGGATCGAGCCAAGGACTGGAGCGGATCGAATCGATATGTAAGTTAATGAGTGATTTATTTAATGAATTTTGGATTTTTTCCCGAATTTCTAGCTACATTATTACATGATTTCAAGATGGCGGTCGAATTTTATGATGGCGGGGGCACCTCGGTAATAAATGATTACTGCACTCTAGCGGGTTAGAATAAAATTATCTAGATGGAAATGTACTCTATAATACAAGTACACACACAAGATGGCGTACTCCAGCAGGTGGTATCCTCTGGTAGCATGTACTGAACATAAAATGTCGGATCCATGATGGTCGACAAGGACAAAGTCAAATTTCCAGGACAAAGTCAAATTTCAAGGTCAAGGCCAAATTTCAAGGTCAAGGTTAAAGTTCAAGGTCAATGACAAAGTTCAATGCCAATAGACGAGGTTAAAGGTATGGTGAACAGAAAATTATATTAACATGACGCCAGCACACTCCAGCAGACGAAAACAATATGATGGTTTTCAGCGGACGGTGACAAGATGGCGGACATGACGTCATACCAGCTCACGATATATACCTTGATATTGGTGGTAGGTCAGTCTGTAGGTGGCTTCTGTGGAGGAAGGATCTGATCGTTTTTATTTTTTATTTTTTGCCCTCACCGGTTTCTAACCAAGGACGTACATCGGTATAATCAAACAGAATTCAAATACGTTAATTTTTTGATGAATTTTGGAATTTTTTTCATTAAAATCGGATAATAAATAAAGATTTTCAAGATGGCGTCCAAATTTAAAGATGGCGTACATGACGTCATACTGCCGGATGATATATGCTATGAAAAAAGTGGTGGGAGTCAGTATGCCAGCAGTCACTGTGAGGGAAGGATCGGTCGCCATTTTTTAATTTTTTTGCCCTCACCGGGTTCGAACCGAGGACTCCGAACTCCGTGTCGTAAAAGTTTATTTTTTAAATATTTTTTATTAAAATTTTATTATTTGAATTTTTTTTATATTTTTTAAAATTTTTTTCATTAAAATCGGATAATAAATAAAAAAGTTAAAGATGGCGGCCGTAACGGAAAATGCAACAGTGACGTCATAATCCATGATGACGTCAGAGGATTATCGTAGGCTGTAGACATGGATGCTTAAGCCTACATATGGACATTTCTAGCCGCTGGGATTTTTAAGGACTAAAAACGGGAAATTTTCCCTCGAAACGGGAATTTTTCTCTCGAAAACGGGAATTTTTGAATTGTGGAATTTTTTGAGATTTTTTGGCGGAATTTTTTTCCACAGAAATGGAAATTTTGGCGAATTTTGAGGAATTTTGGGCAAATTTTGCCCAATTTTGGCAAATTTTGACCCGTTTTGAGGATCAAATTCAAGGTCAAGGTCAAAGGTCAAGGTCACAACCATCCAAGATGGCCGCCGTGACGTCACAATCCAAGATGGCGGACACCGGCACCGGCACCACACCCAGAACCCGTGTGCCAGGAGCCCCTATCCTATACTACTATTATGAAACGTGTTTGTGGAACTCTGCATGTAATTTTTTAACCCGAACTATTTGTTTTGCCTTATACCTGGATAGAGATAGATCTGACATTCAGTCATTCATAAATTGGCTTCATGACTTCAAAGACTCTCAGATGACCTAACTTCTCTTTCCAGTGGGGTGATTGGAGACAAATCTTTAAACTGTGACAAAGCTTGGGAAGTTGGCCAATCAAATCTTAAGAACACTGTAGGCAAATGTTTTTCTGAAGTTTACTACCGTCGCACAGACAAGGTGAAGTGTTAGACAATGCAAGTAAAGCTGTAAGAGTACACAATGAAGAAATTGTGATCAACCCAAACCAACTTTTCCACAGAATGCTGTGCCTTGTAAGCAGTGGCGTAGCCAGGATTTGTGTATAGGGGGTGTTAAGAAGCATGCCACACCCCCCCCCCCCCACTCCATATTAAAACGGGTGATCCGGGGGTCCTCCCCCGGGAAAATATTGATTTTAAGGTGTAAAATAGTGCTATTTTAGCAGTTTTCGGCACTTAAATTTAAATTTTGTAATGGTAAAATTATTATTAATTTTAATATGAAATTTGTTTGAGTGATGAATAAGAAATTAATTAAAGATTTGGTGCTAAGGGGGGGGGGGTTGAACCCCTAACCCCCCCCCCCCCCCTCCTGGCTGCGCCCCTGCTTGTAAGAAGTGATGAAGAGCATACGAACTGGCTGCTCATCCTCCATCGCTGTTTGATGATGTATCTATTCGTAAGGGCACGAAGTCGTCTCTTGTACATGTCCTTGATGAATTGTCGTCAAATCAGTTGTCTCTTCCAGATAATGCAGTATATACAATTGATGGTGGCCATTTACTGCACAAAGTTGTTTGGCTTCGTCCAGCAACATTCAAGCAGATGTGTCAGCAGTATGTTAAATATGTTGAGGACCATTATGTTCACTATAATATCGTATTCGACGGATATCAAGCAGGACCCAGCACAAAAGATGTTGAGCTTCTACGCAGACAAAAAAATAGAAATTCAGTAAAAGTGTCGAAGACAATATTCATGTGCAGTGTTCACAACAAGACTTTCTGTCAAACAAGACTAACAAAGATGGATTCATCAAACTTATGAAAAAACATCTCCAAAAAGCTGGGTGCAATGTTTACGAAGCATATGGAGATGCAGATACGGCTCACACATGTTGATACCTGGTACGAAAACAAAACCAGATCGCATATATAGCAGTCAGAAGCTGCAAGCCAGTTTAGGGAACATGAAGAAATACATGTTGTTCCTTCATGCAATTACAGAGTGCGATACCACTTCTGCTCCTTTCAACAAAGGGGAAAAGAATGCATACAAACTGTTTTTTTGATAATGATTTGCTTCAAAGTCAAATTGAAGTATTTAATAGTTCATCATCATCCAAAGATTCAGTTGCAGATGCCGGAGAGAAATTTTTTCTAGCAATGTATGGCGCTAAGGGACAATCTGATCTCGACACAGCAAGACATCACCTTTACCTTAAGACTGTGGGCAAGCAGCAAGTCAGTGGTAGCTTTAACTTAGCAAAACTCCCGCCCACAACGGCAGCAGCACGCCAGCATTCCCTACGCGTTTATTTACAAGTGCAGCAATGGAAACATGTGGATCTGTCGCCCACAGAATGGGGCTGGATGCTTAACAACAGTAGGCTCCTTCCAGTTCCAACACTACAAAAACCTGCTCCAGACAACCTCATGAAACTTGTAATGTACAACTGCAAAATTTCATGTGGAAAAAACTGTGAGTGCAAACGAAGTGGACTTGAATGTTCTGGTATGTGTGGTCAATGCTCTGGTATGTGTGGTCAATGTTCTGGATATGGCTGTAGCAATAGTCCTTTTATAAGCACCAACTGTGAATTTGGTGAAGAAGAAGAATTTTCTGACATTGATGTGCAAAGTTCATTAAATTAATAATTTCCTTTCTGTTGATTCCAATTTGATAGGACAAAATTGAGTGTCTGAATTTTCTTTGTTTTCATATGTTTAATTTCAAGTTCTTCGATTCTGATAATAAGGAATCATGTTTACCATTCAGTATATAATTGTTTGTTAATTCCTTAATATTTATATGAAATTTAATTCTGATGAAACATCTGCAAAAAACATTTATATAAACCACAAATATGTCCGTCTTGAAGGATGCAATGACTTTTAAACAATTGTGACAATTTCAATATGTTGTACAAAGTGACTTTCATAAAATTTTTTGGTGACCATTTGCATTTACACATAGTTAACATGTCAACAGCATTCATTAACATTTTGTTTTAATGCTTAATAGTATTTACAAGACTTGCAGTGTATTTATGTAAATAACAGAGAACATGCTGACCAGTAAAATATATGTTTTACAGATGGAACTGGACAAATTATATTGACATTAAAACTGTACTTTCTGTGGTACAGTGGAAATAAATAAAAATTATAGATTTTGAAATAAATTTTTAAAAAAATCAGTTCACGAGTTTTATATCTCATAACATAAAAATGTATTTCCGAGAATATTATTGGTTATTAAAAAAGAGAGGGCAGAGTTAGACAATAGTAATTTTATACTACTTTATTGACGAGACTTAGGATAACATTGCATGAAGAAATACACTTTGATGTTTGAAATTTAGGATAAAAATTCTGATGCAATATTCTGTGTATTTAATTCCCTTGTAAGCTTTCGCCACCGCGCAGAGAAACACTTTCTAAAAGGATAATTATTTGCGTATGTTATATAATAAAATTGTTTTCGATAGGTTTTTCTAAGCTCTACAACTTTTGTTTGAAACGTTTAGAATGCAATCTACCGTTTTGATGTAAATTCTTAAGTTTTTCAGCTTAAATTAAAAACAACGATTAACGGCAATACTTTAAACAACGAAACGCAAATATCAGGTAAAGAAATTATGTGTATAGTAACATTTATGGAAAGATAAATTTATAGGAAGTATGTAGGAAAAAAAAATCCCGAAAAGTGAAACCGTTTAGTTGCTACGATTTTTTTAGTAAATATATGTGAAAATTCGAAATGGCGACAGTATTTTTCAAAATGGCGGAAAACCCGCAACCGGATTTTTTGGGATTTTTGTATGTACGCAGCGGAAAGTGTCCTCGACATTTTCCCAGTAGTCCCGGTTTGTTATTTTTAATGTCCGGGTTTGCCTTCATTTTTGCCTAATTTGGACTATAAAGCCTACAAACCTAAACACAGCCGTAAACCTAAGCCATATTTACTGTGTCACATGTTTAAGCCATCCTCTCCGCTAGGGCACGCTAATTCTCTCTGCCACAAGACATGTGTAAACATCTTAGCTCTCGGTATACAAGATTTGGTAGCAGTAATTTCGTGAACGGAAATGTGACTCCAAGACGGCGGATCCACATGTAGTGACATAAACCCGTGTATAGTTATTTGGTAAATATTAGGGTACTTACCAAACGTGTTGGTGTGCCAAATAAAACTATTTGATAGTTAAACTACCCCGGAATATATTTGGTATCTAAGATAGTCATAGTGAAGAGTAATCTAAAGTTTTAAAATACCTAAGAAGACTGGATTTACATTGATTATAATACATAAACACCTTTTAGTGTGTAAACGGGCTCGATAGCACAACGATAGAGCGCGCATCTGTTAACCTCAAGGGACATGGTTAGAATTATTTCACTAGATTTTATTACATTTTTAATAACATTATAAAATATAATATAATATTGTTGAATAAGCTCAATATAGTTATGGTTTGTTTTTAGTAATTATTTACACTCATTTCAGTCGTTTAAGCAAAATCAAATATACAAACATATAGTTAGCGTTATAATATGGATTTTAAAATGTTTCAGGTTAATATTTTAGTAATGTCATAGAATTATTACTTCTGGCGTGTGTGGAGGCTTTATAGTATTAAAATTTTAATAAACTTTATCAAGATGGACAGTAATTAATTAAAATTCCTTGTCGAAAATGAGGTTAAAAGCCGGGATTAGAATTTTTTTAAAAGAATTTATCGCTTTTATCGTAGCCGTTTCTAATAGTATAACATTTCTGACTGTTTCGTGCTGCTATTTGCAACGATGGTGGCATGCAACGTTTAAGATACAGGCAGAGAATTCTAGTGACGGGCGCGGAAAGTGTGTGATTAGCGTCTAGAAATTGTGGTATGAGCTTGAAAAGCGAATATTTTATTGATCAGTATATTTATCACACTCGGTGTTATTTTAAAGATTTTTACTTTAAATTTCATGTCCGCGTTTATTATTATTATTATTATTATTATTATTATTATTATAAGTATTTGCAACACGAACAACATGAGAACACATGAATTTTCTCGTTGCCACCGAGGTTATATGTTTACACATCAATGACGAACACTGAAAGACTAGTTCACTCTTCTTTTTTTTTTTTTCAGAATCCCTTGAGGCTAAATGGCGTCAACTTAGGAGCTGGAGTAATAGTTACGGCCACCAGTGACGTTCATAAAGGTAAGTAAGATGATTTGTGTATAGGTATAGACTATGTCACAAGCAGTAATGAACGCACGTTGAGTGTGTGAAGGGGAAAAGGAGTGGGGAGGAGAGGGGAATTGGGAAATTATATTACCCCTCTAAGTTAATTTTTTTTTATATTTTGGTTAAGGTGGCGCGTTATTTTTGGTGATGCAGGGTGAGCTGGTACAACAGCTGTAATCGGCGGGTGCAAATCAAATAGCCTGCGATGTACCCAGGTAGTGTTTAAAATCGGCACGATAGATATTACTACCAAAGTGAATTAATTATTTTGTAAATTCATAGGAAGCGTTACTATTTATGATCAAATATTAACTGCAATTTTTAATACGGAATCAAATCATTTATTAATGTTAAATATTAGTGAAAAGCATAAACTTTATTGTTTAATTTTATTATTGGTTAAATTTAGATTTTTTTTCACGATAAATCATTAGGTACCACCTGATCGCTTCTTTGATAAATGAGGAAAATTAAATTAGCAGGTGTGATTAAGTTCATATTTTATAGTCAATGTAACAACGCTTATTTAATAGAGGAGGATCACTTACAGCATACTGTAACTGTACCTCACTTTGTGTTCTGCAAGTAACAATTTGCCAATAAGCAAGTCATCAGGGGATTATTTTTGTATAACTATACTACATATCAATGATAGCTATCTAGTTCCACCGTTCGAGCTCGAAACACGTTGTCAATCGAATTTTTTCGATAAAATAATCGTCACGCACTTTGTATCACGTTACTTCATTTGCGGATGCATAGATGGCAGTGTAGTCAGTGATTGTTTGTGGGGTATAGAAAAACCACTTAATAGTTTCCGGTCTTTAAGCTATAATGTCGTTGCCTGGAACAACAAGCTACATAAGAAGTTACTCATGTTGAGATTGAAAACGTAACAGTCCAAACCCTTTTTTGTTGACGTAAGGTTTTAGAATACATAAATTCTATTTTTTATTTATTTTTTACCTCCCACTCCCCTACCTCACGACGCCTTTAAAATTGTCTTGTATCTACCACTGTTAACGTGCTTCGTGTTCCCCCCCCCTAATTATAAAGATTTTTTTCATCTATATTAACAATGCAAATACAAGAATTTTCTGCTTATTTGAAGCTCTACGGTAATGTACGTAATTTATTTAATTGAACATTCCTTTTCATCAACTATTTTTTTTCTCTCTGTGAAATCGTGCATTATGGAATTTTTAGTATTTTACTAACGAAAATATTGAGGCAGTAAGGATTATTAATTACTGCAAAAGATAAAAAAACAGCTGCTATCAAAATTCTCTCTTAAATAGATACAAAATTTTACCTTTACATCTCTCGTGAACATTATTTTTTTTTTGTTTCTAAAATTTGCTCTCTTTACAATAGTGAGCATATTCATATTCATATTTCTGAATATTTTTACACTTTAATGCACCATAAAGTGGATAATAACTCTTATAAAACCATTTTGTTTAAATAATATGAACCTTTGGCTCCAAAACTGACACTTGACAAGTGTCAGTTTTGGAGCCAAAGGTTCATATTTTAATTTAAATGAGTTAAATAAATTCTTTCTAACTTCATCATCGTCCGGAGAAACTTTGATAAACCTCCTTAGAATGTAAAGCGAATTGTCTTGTAGTGTTTTTCGTAAATTTCTACTTGGAGAAATACCATGATTAGAATTTGTACAACGTACATAGTCATTATAAACATGTATAAATGTTAATAATGTTCGCAGGCTTTCATGGCCATTGTCTGAAGTAGCTTGGCTTCTGGTTTGTAGTCGTGTCCTTGGCGAATAATTCACCAACGTTTCGGTCGACATTGCAGTCGCCATCATCGGTAGGTAACTGCTCCTTGATGATGGCGACTGCAATGTCGACCGAAACGTCGGTGAAGCTACTTCATATATAAATGTTGTGGGCATTTTGAAAAAACTACTGTAACGCTCTACATCAATTACTATTGTACTTAAATATATTTTCAAAACTAAACTAAATGAAATGGGTTAAAATAACTATTATTTTAAATCATACAGTACCAAAATAAGGTTGAAAAATAAACTATTTGTATAAAATTAATTAATATGAATGTTTGCAGTCATTTGTAATCATACCACATGATATTAAGCAGCTATTGTGTATTTTACAGAAATGTGCTCATTAGTAGCCTTTAGACAGAGGCGCCCTCTCACACTTATTAACAGTTTATTAATAAGTTGTTGATTTTAGCTGCGTCAAACATGAACCAATTAATTCAGACATGTCTGTCCATACATTACACTGGCCACATGTTGTGTAGTTCACCTGCCTTAATATATCCTCGCTTGGATGAAACGTGCTCCCTGATTTACAGGCGCTGATAGGCAATCAGAGCCTACCTTCCTTTTGATTGGCTAGTTGATGCGGCTAATCCAGCCAAGGACGAATAGGAAGAAGAATGTAAACTTTATAACCTTTGTAGGCAACTGCTACCCTGAAGAAGGCGACTGCGATTTTGACAAAAAAAACGTTCGAGATTATCTATTAAAATTTTATGTGTCTGGATTCGAAAGTTCCTGACCGATTCAGTCAACGGTCACTAAATCCCGCGGACTTCATTTCGTTGGGTTGGATTGTTCCCTGGATATGAGATCACGTGCGCCGATTCCACAGGCCTCCGCCTAATTTGCATTGCGAGGAACGTGACACTCGATAGCCGCTGCAGCGTCTCGGGTCTCCAGAGATGCGCCCAAAACTTCATTACGAAGTGGGACGTGTCCTCGCTTCGTTTCCCTAGAGTTCGAATTGTCACGCTCTCGCCCAGCGACAGTCTTTGAAAACAAATTAGCTGATTTTTTTTTTACATCGAATACAGAATCGCAGGAATTGCGTTCGCATAAGATTCCAGTTTCGCTACCAGTACAAAATTTTGATGTGTAACATCTTAGTGCTATGTATACAACAATTGGTGAGCGTAATTTAGTGAATGCCACGGAAGTTAAGGGACGAAAATGTGTAACAACAGTGGTGCTGCTATCTGTGAGGGATGGCGTGAAGCAAAGTTCACAAAGACCAAGGGGTTTATTTATAGAATTTTAACAAGATGGGCAGTATTTTTAATAAAATTCCTTGTCGAAAATCAGGTTCAAAGCGATGGTTAAGTATTTTTTTCAAGTCTTTTCGCTTTTATCGGAGCCGCTTCAGAATATAGTTAAAAATTTATCTCTACTAATCGAATGATTCGATAGTTGACATAGCTGCTCCGGCAACGAATTCTAGCGGTGGGTGTGAAACTATGTGTGAGTCCCGTTCAGAAATTTAGTGATAGGTATTGAATATTGGTTTATATAATTAAAAACATTTCTATATAGTGTATTTTGGTGATAAAAATTGTTTTTATAAAGTTTTTTAAGTATACTTATATTACGTGGGGATATATTTCTGTATATAAAAACATTATTTGCATTATAAATTATTACATTATTATTTAATCAATATAATTAATTTATTAATTGGAATAAATATTCGGTATACTTATTCATTCTTATTATTAAATAAAATTGATCTCGATTTTATGGTTAATTAATTAATTTTATACACAAGTTTATATTAATATTGAATTATGAGTATTTAGTTAATTGATATTTGTTAAAGTAAATTTCAAAATTAGTTCAGTGTCTTGAATCAAAAAGTAGTTTAACTTCTAACGCGCGTACTTAAGTACACACACTTTTTTTTCTTTACATGCACGCAGAATAAAGGAAGGAATGTGCTTGTAGTCTTTTTCACATTTCAAATTACAAACATTTTTATCTAACCGTTTCAATCATCACACCAAATGTTCTTTTACCATTTTTATGTAGGATGATGGCGGATCGACCACTGGTTCTATGGCACAAGGTTTCGCTTGGATTAGCCGCTGCACATGAAATTCAAACGTTGCTGGTTCGTTAACATCCACAGTCCGAAAATAAACCGTCTTTATTTCTGCTGGAGAAATAATTTCTATCATTAATTGGGTACCGTGGGTTTGTGGCACCGTCTCTTAGGGTTACTGTACCTACCGAGAGCCCAATTAAAACGGCACGTTCGCTGTTGAAAATTTTCACCTTGATTTAACGAAGAACATGGATTACAAATGGTCCAGAAATCTTCGTAATTTTACGGGTTCTCAGTTCACTTTTTTAACATTAACTCACACGAAAAATATTAATGAATTGGCTAAAATGCCGTAAATTAACTGTAATTCCTAACAGTGTGTATAAAAACAAATGTTTTCTCAACAAATAAAAATGCTATTAAATTGGCTTTCGAAGAAACCACCAGGATGTCGATATCAGTAAGCCGAGAAATGAAATGATTGACAACATAACTTGGTTTCCCTCGGCCATTAATCAATCTACCGCGTCCAACGGACTTATACTCATGTTCTCCTACAAGACCTACCATTTACGGTGACTTAGCGTGACAAAGCTGAAGTGGAACTAAACCAAGAGGCTATCGTGTATGATTTTATGTAGAGTTACGTTTGAGAGACTCAAATATATATATATATATATATATATATATATAATATATATATATATCTGTCCTTAATAGCGTCGTTATGTGCGTTTACGTCAGTTTTAAATATGGTAATACGCATTCGTATGGGACAATTTCTTTCACTGCATCAAAAACTGCAGAATTTTTTGCTCAAAAGTTAAAGCGCTAAAAATTTTAGTACAGTAATCAATTATTTTTCTAATGGAGTATTATACAGCCCATTTGAAATCATTCCCCAACTTTCCTGTATTTCGTCGTTGAGTTTTAGCGTCTCTAAATACCCCGTAGTTAGTGGGACGTAAAGCTTAAATAAAAAAAGGGCGCGTGTTCACCTCACACATTAGAAGTGAAACTTCACAGCTAAGAGAGATGGGAAGTCTTCAGAGTAGCTACTCTAATATTCGAAACACGCTTAATAATGCGTTGAAAATAATTCTTTATTTACTAGTATCTTCCCATGTCTTCAGTGGAATCTGAGAATTAATTAATGGGCTTATGATAGCTAAAATATGATACATAACCATAATGGAAATGTCTGGACGAATTATCATTATTCTAATGCTAACACAAAACCCAACTTAGGAGTTTAGAGTTTAGAGTTGCAAATTACGAGTAACAAAAGTATGCAAAAGTATGAAAAATTATGTAAACGTTTACGAAAGTATTTGAAAGTATATGAAATTATTTTCTGATGCTGCTGCCTTCTTTAACCGGCTGTAAAGATGTTTCAGTTCAAATCTTTTTTTTTCTTAAACATGCGCCATCGAGCATTATTATTTACATACATACGTTACACACGTTACCTGCTCACTTAAGTTACCCTGTGGTTCTTATATTACTCTACCGGCTGTTGGTTAACCATATTTGGCGTATGTCCAAAAAAAAATTCTTTTCTCATTCTTCCGATTGCAAGGACCATTCAAAGAACGTATTATTCGCATAGGCTATACAAAATAACATATAGTAATGAAAATATTATATAGAATCACATTTTAAAATATTAAAACGTACCTGTTCCACTGGTGCATTAATTCGCACGTCTGAAACACGAGTAACTTATAAGGGTACCAACACGACCTTGAAAGTCACCACTTGGTGCCGTCATATATTAGAAATTCGGATTTAAATCGGAGAAAATATTTTACACAGCTGAAAATAATCATAAATGAAAACTATTATAACTTATGAACACACATAACTCATAAAATGTCAAACGATAGGTACGTACAATAAACTCAGAAATTTAACAAACGTTCTACCTTAGAAAAACACACAATTATGAAATTATCGTACGTTAGAATCTCATAACCTAGAATTATTTATTTGGTGTGTTTCTGGATTGTGTGTTCCTTAGTTATGACGTACCGAGCCCTGCGCAGGAGATGGCACGTGGCGCTGCCCGGCGGCGACGCCAGACAGTCGCGCTCGCGATTTAGATGCACGTCTTGTGCCGTCGTCCTCTCTCTCTCTCTCTCTCTCTCTCAACCTAAGATTCACTAAACACGAGTCAGACGACTGAATAATTCGCTTTCGTTGGATGTTTGTTGGATGTTTTAAAAGTAAAATGTGAGTTTCGCAAAAATTCCTTCTTTTTTTTCGTGATGGGAGATTTTAGTTTGTCTAGGTGATGGTGACTAAAAAAACTTAGTTGTCTGTAAAGTCGGTTTACGGACGATAGTTTAACGTGACAACGCCATAACAAAACATTGATGAAATGATTGCACACTTTCATGAATAAAATTGAATCATTTTTATTTTAATAATAAAAGAATAAATACTTGAAATTATACTAGTAATCAGATTTTTAAAATGCAAGAATAATTAATCTTTATTGCCGAAATTGTTGTTGTAATAAGCAATGAAAACCACATTAACTTTTCACTTCACTTTATAAACAGTCGACGAAACAGTTCACGTGTAGATGTAAGTTGTGTGCTGCCGCTGTCTTTCTTCTCCACGGACGCATAGGCCAATCGAGTGGAAGAGAGATAGATGCGGCGCAAGCGTACAATGAGCGTAACGGGACACTTTTTCGTGCGTGCAGCCGGCGTTCATATATTTATTAGACGTCACGTCAAAAAGGTTAATTATGGTAGGTCAAATACATAAATAATAGGTACCAAAATCTTGCAAAAGTTAATTATTTATTTTATTGTTCCGCGAGGACAAGTCTAGGTGATCGCCATTAAAATCAAGAGCTGGTTGGGTTAGGTCAACGAAATTTAAAAAACTCTGACATCGTTGAAAATGTAGCGAGGTGGAATTCATCCCGACACAGCGGAGTTGCACGGCAGCGAGAGGGCAACTTGGGGATATGTTCGTGTAACGATCGGAGGTCTGTGAATCTTGGGCTTCCCACCCACCCTCCCTTGTGACACGGGTCGAAGACGGCTGGAGGGTTGGCGCGGGCAGGCCAGAAGAACAGCGCATTAGGCGCCGGGGGCACGTGCGTCATTAGGGACTAGAATTACCCCCGACCGCCTGCAATTAAGACCCTTCCCATCCCGGCTATCAACAGTCGCGCAGACACACGTTGTCTCGATCCCGGCGGCGATACTCACTTTTCCCTCTCCCCCCCCCCCTCTATCTCTCACTCCCTCTCTCTCTCTATCCATCTCTCTCTCTCTCTCTCTCTCTCTCTCTCTCTCTCTCGCTGCTGCTGCGCCGGGGGAATGACGTGACACTTGCTCCCCTGCTCTGTATTGTCTGCCCCCATCCCTTTTCCCTCAACTACACTTCAACGAATTTTCAACTGCGGTTGCTCTGATGTAGTTCCGTTTGCCAACAGTCGCAATTAAGGCCCCCGTCTACCCGGACACACACACGGTGCGCAGAGCTTAATAAAAAAAAATATTTGAAAACTACTCAAGATATCCGAGTGAGGTCCGTTTACAAAATAGCATTTAAGAATTCGCTGAGGGCCGAAAAGTAGTTTTGTTTCTGTATTGAGTTTTTAAACTGTGTTTATAGAAGGGCGAAAATGGCTAAAAGGCGTGTTTTCAGAGTAATTTTTAGGCATAAAACAACCGATACAGATTCTTAAAAGCACTTTAAGAGACTTGCATCACACATTTACCTTTAAGATACAAAAGCCAAGATTACAATGGCAAAGGCCAAAGGCCTGAGGCCATGTTTCACTTGCAATGAATTATCATGTGGCCCGATGTGTCTCAATATTTAACATTGAAGTTTGCGTTTTAGGTGCAAATTTTGTCTTTGACAACTCCTTGAAGTTAATTGTCCGTATTTACTGCGGTTGGGCATTTCAAAAAATTAACTTTTACAGCCCTAATTTTCTAAATATTTATCAATAAAACCTAGAACCAACAAGAAACAAAAAAAAACCTAACATTACTGATGAAGCCAGCCATTACCTACTGCTCGGTCTTTATTTTTTTGTCGTTAAAGGAAACGGATTATACTTTTGGATATTTCCCATTCCAATGGGTTTCTTGCATTTGTCGTTGGGTCTCAAGTTTTCTCACCAGAGCGTTAAAGGTCACACAAGTGATCGTGCAGATGGAACTACTTCAGTGCCGTGAGAACGAGCCCTAAGTGACCCGGCCCTTCCCGTTTTTATTCCTGGGTCGGCGCCAAGTGCGACGATGGCTCGGTGCCGACAGACGAGAGACAGGGGAGGTTAAAAGTGCAGGAAAGCCTCCCAGCATCGGAAGTGCCTTCTGCAGGATAAATTTAATTAACTCGAACTTTCAGAAACATCTTCTTCCTGATAGCATCCGACGGATCGACGTCCGGCTCGAAAGATTTTTGGCAATAAATCTTCGAGAAAACGACTTGCTTCAGGTCTAGTCTCAGTTCATCTCGAACTTCGCGAGGAGAAGACTTTAATCAACTTTTGCTGTTTCCAGAGTTTTTTTTTTTTTTACAGTGGTTCCAGTCCTCTCCGATTTTCTTTTCGATTTAATCGATGGTGGAAGCAGAAATTTCTCCGACTGAAGCGTTAACAGAAAGTGGATTAGAACAGACTATTGTATGAAGTAATCTGGAAAATCCTTTGAATTATAAACTTTAAAAAAAAATTGTTTGTTGGAAAATGTTTCGTTTCTGGTAATTTTCTTACTTTATGTTATTCATAGTTTAAAAATGTGAGCGAATCGTTCACTACTCACCAGTGATGTTTAACATAAAACTTGGATAAAGAGCAAATCCATGTGTTCTCATGTTGCAAATACACTTATAATACGAACTCGGGCTTCAATCACGATATTTAACGTAGAATTGTTAAGATAATACCGAGAGTAAAAAATATACGCAAATTGTGTTCGCAACTACATTTCTGGACGCGAATCACACGTAATTTCCGCACCCGCCGCTAGAATTCGCTGCCGAAGCAGCTACGTCGACTTCTGTATCATTTGATTAGCAGACCGAAATTTTAAACTGTATAATTGAAATGCCTGTGATACAAGCGAGAAAGAATCGAAAAAATACCAAACTCCAGCTTTGGACCTGATTTCCGAGAAGGAATTTTCTTAATTTTTATGTAAAATTACAGATCTTTGTAAATGTGTACATTTACGTGAAAACAACTGAATCATTACAAAACCAGACTTCGCAGTAACACTGGGTTCGGATTCTCACCCGGCCATTTATGCTATGTGTTGTCCCAGTGCCTCCAATAGTTTAAGTTATGTGTAAATAGTTTCCTGAATAGCTTTACGACCAAATTATACGAATATTCTATTGTCTTTATCATAGTTTAAAAAATAATGTTTGAAAAAATATCAATTAAAATATAAAATTGTGCACCAATTTTCGTAAGAAATATTCAGTATTATCACTAATCAAATATGAAAAAAAAAAATCATAGCCCTGTGTTGTACAAAGTTTGTATCAATATCTTCCTTAAAAAAATTACAAACAGTTTTTTTTTTTCGCAGCTGGTTTCCAAAGGAATGTTTTGGTGAAAGTACAGAGAATGTTCCTCCGTGTGCAGACCCATCAAAACCTTGGCGCAACGCGAGACCCGCGTTTCCGGAAGCAACTCGTAACTCGATCAGACGCCGGCCCGCACTTGTTCCAGTTGTTTCCGAGCGCGTAATTGAATAATGAGAGGTGGCCTGCCATCAGGCCGTGTCACTCCGCGTAATGGCAGGGCACATCCGCCCGCCGCGGAGAGGCTGGCCGGCAGACGGGTGGCGTGATGTCCGCTTGCTGCGTGCCCGGCCGTACCGTCTTCTTTTCCGCCGTTCTTGCCGACAAGTTTTTCACGTCCCGCGGCGGCGTAGTAATTTCGAGGTAATAAATTTTGCCACCCAGGGAGGTTGTCTTCGGACTTCCCTGGCGCGTGGGTGGCCGTTGCTGCATTGCTGCTGTGCCGACGAGAGTGACGAGTCTGGTTGGCGAAGAGATGGCTGCCGTCAAGGTAACTTGGAATTTTAAGACGCGCCGCGGACAGATCGCCCTGTGTGAGCGTGAGCGTATCTATTGCAGCAAGGAAATTATTTCCGTGTGAAAGATCGCAGGCTTTCGCGCTCATTGCCTGGAGTTGCTTGGCTTCTAGGGTTGTATAGCCGCGTCGAATGGGGAAGATATACAGCCGACGTTTCGGTCGACGTTGCAGTCGCACATCATCAACTGCTCTCCGATGATGGAGACTGCAACGTCAACCGAAAAAAACCGTCGGTGACGTCTTTGCATTCGTCGCGGCTACGACTCCAGAAGCGAAGCAACTCCGATTTCTGTGTATCGTTTATCGGCGGGTTCTTAGATGGATTCATTTTAGCAGTCATGGCGGACTAACTGGCTGTCAAGACGATATGGCCGAGTTTGGCGGCCATTTTCACGGGTTATGTTTATGTTTAACTAAAAAAAAACCGTAGCTGGCTTTAATTTCAATGAAACCAGCTTCTAGGACTAAAAATAATGTTAATATTTAACACGAGTTTTATTTAATCTAATTAGTTTGATATTTTATTGTGTGCCAGAAGGTATGAAGTGAGTTGATTTATCGTTATTTGTGTGTTGTTATTTATTCTATTTATTTATCTGTTGTAATTTATTCTAATTATTTATTTCTGTGTATTCTTATAACTTTATTGTAATAGATAGGGTAAATGTTTAATGGAATAAAATGTTTTTCTTAATTTCAGCTAAACTCTTACGAAACCCATTACCCTAACTATTGAGGGAGAGGTCTACCTTCCCTGAATACCTAGCTGCGCCGATGCCAATGCCCCAACTCGTAGTTGCAGTGTTAAACTGTTTTCCAGGTTCTAGTTCCAAATGAGGAGGGATGAACATCGAGCCTCGCCACGTTATTTAGGTATTATTGGGAAACCAATAAAAATTTCTATTTAAAAAAAGAAGTTTTTTAAGGAATTTGGTCAACATAATTTTTGTTTATAAATGGGCCTTAAAGTTCTCAGGAACCATGAAAAAAAAGCACTTATTCAAGTGATTTATTGACTGTAGACGCCTTGCCTGTTGATCACGAAGCAGCACAATGCATCTCTCTCCAGTCAACATAACCCTCACGGGGACTGTCTCGCCAATATTGCTTGTTTCCCCGCTCCTGCCCCCCGCCGAGACACGTCCTTGCTGCTATCGCCCGCCCGTATTCATTCAGCGTTTATTGAACATGCTTTCTATCTCCGGAACGCACGTCTCGCTTATATTTCCTCATCGTACGCTTTCAATTGTTACGTGTTTTAAAATTATTTTTTATTTATGATTGTTCAATAGCAACTACGTTAATTTTACCATCAGTCGGTTTCACAGAAAAAATATATATATTTCTGTTCTTTTACTAAAGATTTCGTTGGAAACCAGTTGCCAAGAAAGAGTTTTTAATACAACAAGAAATATATTGTAACTTTCTACAACACTTGACTATGGTTATTTTTGCAAATATGAAATACGTTTTTCGAGATAATACTGAGTATGTATTTCTTACCAATAAATTTGCGCGTAATTTTATATTTTAATTGCTGTTTCTTTCAAGAATTTTTTAATCATAAAATATTTAATAGAATGTTAAATTATTTGACTTTATTTTGCTTTATTATGCTCATTAATGTGATAAAATAAAATATAAAAAATATATTAAATTTGGTTTTAAGTACTGATGGCATACAAAATAAGACTTTTAAGAGGGCGATAAAGGGCTTCATTTAGAGCTGTTTTAGTGGTCAATGCGACGGCAAGTAGAGGTCAAACCAGTTAATGCAGATGAATGAGATTTTTACACTTCATTGAGGAAAGGTATAATGACTGATCCCAGTTGTCAGAATGGGGTTAATGTGGTTATTAATAAGCAAAATTAATTAGTAAAAAGGTTTATATTAGTGCAAATTTGACAACTTGCAGAAAATAAAGTAATCGGAATAACAAAAAAGTAAAAACTGAACGATTTACATGTAACATTCTTTTATATTATATGATTTTTGGAAATAATTATCTTCATACAATTGCGAATTACTTACACATGCGTAAGTCACTGCACATTCATGTTTGAGCCGAAAATTTGCCACTTCACTGTTTGGAGATAGGACACTTTTATTCCATCCCTTCAGCAAGACCCGAGCGCTGTAGATAATCCTCGCCATTAGAGTGGTCGGGTTCCCGCTGTTATCTGCGCCTTGTTGACGAATGTGTAGAAGGGGTGTAGAGGAAGGTCTGGTTTTCGATAACACATGTCTTGTCGGGTTACTCTGCATTTCTCTTGTCATTGCATTCGCGTCCACTGCATTTACATTATTCTTAGAGTATTCTTTGCACATATATATTTTATAGTACCGTTTATTTACAAATATTTAACTGGATTGTGGATATACAATTAATTATTTTTAGTTGCTTTTAGGTTACTTGGCATTATTTTCAACCAAATAGTAATAGTTGTATAAAAATTAAATGAAATAAATATGCCGTGGGATATTACCTTGCACGGCATTTATTGGGGGATAAGTTTTACAGATTTTGCAGTTCCAAAACTTATAAGCACAGTACAAAATACGAATAATTACACAAAACTGTAAAGCTGATTTGTAAACAAAATACATAAGTTACAATAGTTTACCTCGCAGTTCCTAAAAATTGATAATATACATAAAAATATTACAAGTTTTCAAAGCTATCATGTTGTTTCATTACGTAGCATATAAAAGTATCTCTTGTTTGTATCCCATTTAACACTAAAATGTATTTTAAATATAATGTATCACATATATAGCATATGTATATTTCATGAATAGTAGTTACTGAAGTAAAAAGTTTTTCCTTTATTACAAAATTAAATTCACAATATATACTATTCATAACGTAATTTCTTCTTGCTTTTAGCATTCTCAGATATAGTTTCTGCAATTGGCGTACTTTCTTCAGTCTTTGTGCTTTCCTTTAACCTTAAATCAAGGTAAAAAAAACACATGTTTTTTTTATTAATAACACTGCCTGAAGCTATACACTGAAAACGACCCATGAATACTATCAATAATTTGTGTACTTACTTATTTTTCTCTCTCCAATTTGCTAGATTTTTACCTCTATTCCGTTTTCTTCGGACAGACAAATGAAATTTACCACGAGCATTACATTTTACAAAACGTGCGTTTGTTTTCGCCATTTATAAATGAACATCCATTCATATATCCCGAGCTAACACAGCGACAGCAAGGAAAACTAAATCCGACTGCCTCGCAGTGCCACCCCATCCCATTCGGTCCTTATCGTGGGACTGAGAAGTGTCGCCTATTGCGAGGGACTCATAGCAATATAGGTCTAACGTACAATATCAGGCGCACGCTTCAAGCAGCTGGAATTTCTATTAGCTATTTATCCCACTCTTAATGTTAACAAGCCGGGTAGTATCAGCCTGGCGACAGTGGTTGCCATACACTCTGTTCTGTCAGGCAGACTATAGTTGGCGATCTCGGCCACAGGGCAGGTTCGTACCTGCAGCCATCGCGGCGATGGTAATGACCACTGGGTGGTCGGGGCGGGATGGTTCTGCAGCGGTTCCCCGTGTGCAAGGGGACAACACAGGCGCCCACGACCACCCTCCTTCACTTCATTCTAGCGCTCGACGAAGGTGCAACAAAGTGCAACGAAGTGCGTCGATGTGACGTCACACAGTGGCGATAGTCGCCCCAAGTCGACAGTGTGCGTCCGTCCCCCGGGGGGACTAATCCTGTGAATACCCAGTGCGCGACTTCTGAAGTCCCTGTCGCGTGTCGTGACACGCCCAGTAGACGTACCTGCTTAGTCCTCCATATTTGTTTTCGATTTCATTTGCTACGTGCTTTTAATTTCATTTACTGCTTACGTGTTGATTTCACAATGTTGAGTTTTTCATACTACATTTCCCCGCGTGTATGCATGTCTGTGGTTTCAACTCAAGGATCTGAAATCAAATGGACAAAATATCAAACCCAAACACGGGAAACGGACTAAATAAAATGTTGGGCGCTGTCGTCTATGTATAAATTATTCCTTGTAATAACAAAGCTATATGCCTAATGCGCGCCTTCATTGGATGAAAGAGTTTTACAAACCAAACTAAACACAGTCCTGAACCGCTGAGGCGCCTCACGAGGTGCTGTCAGTCGCTTGTCGTCGACGTCTGGGCATTTTTATTATTGCTCGTTTATTTGTTTTCCGTGTGGTGTTGTATTGGTTTTATTCACGCGATTCCTTCTTCGTAATTTCACACGGACTTATTTGTAACTCGCAAACCTTGGATCGTTTTACATGTTTTGTCAGTATTTACACTTGACATTTGGTCTGTCTTCACTGAAAATTTATTTTTTTACTTTTATTAGGAAAATCCTTGGAAACTCAGTTGCCAACGATATCAATTTTTCAGAACTGCAAGGCAGATCTTTTCTCCAAATCAAATTAGACGAAGCGCTGCCTTGCAATTTGATAATGTGATATAGTTGGCTACTGAGGTTCCAAGGATAGTCTTGTAAAATTACGACCATTTTGTTGGATGTTGGTTTTTTGCTACGAGAAAATGTTCTTCAAAAACGCATGCCCATTATATATCACCGAACTACCGACAAAATACCTTAAAAAAATTATTGTTTGTATCAATTTGCGATGCATATATCATTGATATTAACATTTTATTTTAACAGGAAACGCTTTCGTTTTCTAAACTCCAACATATCCATTTTTCTGTCAAAAACGTTCATTGTTGTGTGAAATATTGAAAAGAAACGTACAAATCAAAGAAAAGGTTATTTGTCGGCCAATATTTACTTTGTTGATTGGGCCTCCTTTATGAACGATGACAACTAACTGCAGAGGCTTTTTAAATACTTTTGCTGCATTACTTTATTGAGGTGATTTATCACGCAGTTTATATCACGAACCGCTTGGAGTGTTTTAATTAATCGCTTCATCACACACAGTTGAAACCTCTGAAAAAGCGAACGTGTTTTGTATACTACTACAGAAGTGTGTGGGTCTGAGGCTATAAAATTGCTTTCACACTCTGTAAACCACAGAAATTCCATTTAATTCATGTGCGTCCAAGTCGCTTCATAGAAGAGCACGTATGTGGATGTGTATTGGCATTAGTGTACAACTCAAAAGTAGTGGCATTACTGTATAATTCAATACTGGGTTGGTACAAAGCATTTTTCTTTATAGCAGTAAAGTAGAAAGAGACTTTGAAAATAGATTACTTTAAGGCGATCATTTTCGTTGACTATCAATCGAAATAAATTAAAATGCACAGCTTTCATTACTGATAACGTAGACATAGCATTAGGAATATTAATAACTTAAACAACAGCCCACAAAAAAAAGTAAGTGTGTATTGCATGCTAGTCGAACATAATATTATGTGAGCGTGTAAGGCTTCTGTGCACTGTGCTAAGATTTGCGCCACTCTGTAGGCGAAATATTTTTTTTTTCCTTATATTGGTAATAGTAAAAACATATGTAAGAAAAATGACTGTTTTATCCAGATTTATGACACTTTTTAAGGCTTGAAGTTTGTAATATGTATCTGCTCAGTGATTAAATACGAATATAAGAAGAAAAAATTAGCAAGTCTTTCAGTAGGTACTCACCAGTAATGTGTAAACGGCTCCGATAAAAGCGAAAAAGACTTGGAAAAAATTGTAAACCCCAGCTTCGGACCTGATTTTCGACCAGGAATTTTATTAAAATACTTTCCATCTTGTTAAAATTCACTAAACATTTTATACTATAAAACTTTTCTTTGTCTTTATGAACTTTGGTTCTCGCCATCCGCCATAGATATCAGCACTGCGGTTACACATTTCCGTTCCTAGACTTCCAGCGTATCCACGAGATTACTCCCACCAAATGCCGTATACCAAGAGATAAGATGTTTGAAATTTAATGCATTTTTACTGTAGAGCCAAAGTTATGTCGCTATTTTATGGTTTAGTTATATATCCTTGATGCGTATTGGTCAAGCGGACGTGTCATGTGTTTAGAGGTACCGTAGAGCAAAGGTTTTTCTCGTGCTGGCTCTATTATCTGAAGTCAATGAGTGCTAAGTTTTGAAATATCTGATAGATATTTTATTAAATAATGTTTTAAGTAAATTTTATTGATTTTTTAATAAATAGTATAAATATTTGTGCATGGGATACATATTTGATGACTGTCACTTCAACCATCCACGTAAATATCTTGCTCGTTTGTTACGTTCGAAAGTGTTGTTCGGTAGTAACGTTATCGACATATTCAATTAATTTTATCATCGAAAAGATCTGTATTAGTTTACATTTTAATTTAAATATTGGATTTATATACTAAAATTGAATATGTGATATATAATAAAACTTACCATTTATAAAAAAAAACGTAACTTTTTACGTGTTTTTTTTTCGGTTCCTCAAACATTTACATATATCTTGTTGATTACGCAACAACGGAGAGCACACGTGTACTGACATATGAAGTTTTTGGTGTGTAATAATTTAGCTTTCAGTATACGCGTTGAGTAGGGGTCATTTTGATAATGGAACGGAAGTCACATGGAACAGAAATGTGTAACCACAGTCCTTAAATCTGTGACAGATGGCACAAACCAAAGCTCACAAAACCATAGGGAAACTTTATAGTATTAAATTTTTAATGAATTTTAACAAAATATGCAGCATTTTAATAAAATATAAAATTAATTAATTTTTTGTAAACGATTTTATTTTGTGGTTAGTAATGGTATAAACTTCATAAAGAACAATGCTTTACCTAAAAAAATAATTATATGATTAAGGCAGCAGTTAAATTGCCCCTTCGCTCACGTAATCATGTGCATAAAAAATCGTTTTTGCAGCATGCCATGGCAATTACGAGAAAAAAAATCTATGTTAATTTAAAAAAATTTGTTTCACACGACAATGTGTAGGTCTCGTTGCTGTCTCAGCAATTCCCGGCCTGCTCCATCCACTCGGGGCGAGGGATCGTGTCGAGCAGCGCCGGACTAACGCCGCCGGCTGCAGCGCCGCGTCGTCCTCCAGGGAAATCCCGCGGCGCTGATGGAATTCGACTGGCAAGTCTCAACCTGCGCGGTCCCGGCTTCAGAGATGCGCAGCGCCAGCCCTGCTCCAGCCGTGTTCCCTCGGCGGCTTGCGGGCTAATGGCGAGCGTAATTGAAGAGGCGTCGTGCGAGCACGTGTCGGCTTAAGGCGCGCCAACACAACGAATAATCGAATAAAGACTAAAAAAAAATTGGTTGTCTGTAAAGTCGGTTTACGGACTATAGTTTTTAACGTGACAACGTCATAACAAAACATTGATGAAATCATTGCATACTTTTATGAATAAAATTAAATCATTTTTATTGAATTATCACTACTTTGTATGGAAACAAAGAAGGAGTGAAATGAAATCTGCAATTTAATTGATAAATTTACTTTTATTTGCACTCATTAATTCAAATATGTTTATTACTTTAACAAACAGATTATTTTACTATAACTTTTATACATGTTTGCTATTTAACTTCTCCCAATCTGTGTTATTCTGTTAAGGATAGGACGATGATAGGAAAAGGAGGAAACGAATGGGAGTGTTTCAAGTTTAATGTGCCTCTAAAAATTCAAATCGATGGTTGTTCCAAACGAGTGGAAGAGAGATAGATGCGGCGCAAGCGTACAATGAGCGTAACGGGACAAAGCGTAACGGGACAATGAGCGAAACGGGACAATGAGTCATCCTTTTTCGTGCGTGCAGCCGGCGTTCATCGATTTACTAGACGTCACGTCAAAATAAATAAATTGGAATAATCGTCTGCAGTTTTTCAACACACGACCTTTAAAATTTGGTCACGCTATTTGGGCTATCCCTCCATCACGTGTCAAATAATTTAACTACTTTTCGGTTTATATTTTATCTCTTACTTTATTTCAGAAATTTAATATTCTTTTGAAAGCATGATGTAACTTAAGTAGCTTGGCTTCTGGGTTGTAGCCGCGTCCTTGACGAATACTTCACCGACGTTTCGGTCTAAATTGCAGTTGCCATCATCAGGACTCCCTGATGATGACGACTGCAATGTCGACCGAAACGTCGGTAAATTATTTTCCAAGGACTCGGCTACAACCCAGAAGCCAAGCTACTTCAGACAATGGCCGTGAAAGCCTCCGAACATTATTATGTAACTTTTTTTTTTCATCTGTAGTAGTTTAATTTCCCCCCCTCCCTTATGATATGATTGAGGGGGAGGGAGAATAAATATCAGATGTAATGGGAGGGACATTCATTTTCTACCATTTAATTTAACCTGCAAGCTTAAGGAAATAAGTCTGCAAAAATACGAGAGAGTTGCCAGTTCTGATATTTTTAGAATATTTTGAAAATTATTGCTTTTAAATAATATATGTAACTGAACCAAATCCAGTCTTGTTTTTACATTCAGTTTTCTCCAATATATAGTACGAAAAAAAATGTTTGAATTGCTATTGCCAACAATGAGGAAAGGTATTTTAAAACTTACAATACATATTTTGCATTGGGAACGCAATACATTGGAAAAAAATAATTATTGTTTTCAGTGTAATGACCATTTTGAAGTGGCTTCAACAAATATATAATACGTTTTCTTTATCTTAAAAATATTTAGAACAATTAATTTGATAGGTTCTGGAAATAAAACTTTATTTAGCAAGTTATTTTTTTAAATGAAAACTAACAATTTTTACTCTTTTGATATCGAGACTTCAAACAATAAAATATGTGCTTAAGCTTTATTCCCGCAGAGTGCTTAAAATTAGTGTAAAACGTAGTTGTGCAGCTTCTTTTCGAGCATTATTACCTGTAACATGGGTGATAAATTTATTTTGTATGCTGTTTCAGCACGTTGTTTTTATTGTCGTTCGGTTAGTGAAAGAGTGACTTGCAAACTAAACTTTAGACCCCTTTTATTAACGCGGTCGCCGAGTTTTCTAACAACCTTGGGACAAATGAAACATTGTATTCGCGGTAGAGAGTTTTTTTTTTCAAATGCCGTGGTTTGTAAATCAGGACGCTGGTAGTGTGAGCGTTTACTATTGTATTGTGTAGTTTGCCTGATAAATTTTTATTCAGAGAGCTGCGATCTATCAGACGCACGCAAGGTTGCCAACACTGTAACCCCCATTTTTCACTGTCATAGTTTCGTTCTGACTGTGGACACGTACTGGAAAGTCCGTGAAAAAATAAGTGACTTTGACGTTAAACGTTTTACCGACGAGATAAAACATAGGCTGTGTAAAAAAAAGAAGACTATAAAAACAAGGAGCTCAAGAAGCAACATCGGTTAAAAGTGTGTGATTTGTTTTACCCGGAGTTCATAGATTCGTCGGCCAAACACCACAGAAAAACGTGAAAGCACCACCAATCTAATTATTTAAAAAAAAAATTGATTAAATATAATAGGCATGAGTTCCAAGAAAATAGGTACATTTAGATAAGTTAACCTAAATCTAACCTGGTAGCAAAACTACGTAAAAACAGCGAAATAACTTTGTTTTTGCTGTTTTAACTGTCACGTATCGCCAATTTATTAAAGGTACGAATGTTAATAAAGGATTTCAGTTCTCATAAATGTTAGTGTTCTAAATCTGTTGGTAATAATAACACTCTCTGGTGTAGCCTGTCACTATCGTAATAGACTCGTACCATCTATTTCTTTTATGGCCCACTTTCACTGTCCAGCATCACCACGCCGCCGACAACATTCTGCTTAGGCACCCTTACTGCATGGGAGTGACGTCAAAAACACTTCCCTGCCATCTAAATGCACAGGCAGTGAATATTCTCCGAGCTAAGCAGTCAGCGCACTCTGTCTCCAGGCTCTTTGCAAAAGAGAGAGAGAGAGAGAGAGAGAGCATCAAAACACTTCTACATCAGGAATTTTGAAAAGAGTTTTTCACTGACGAATGAAGACTATATTTCCCAGCACAGCTGCAATCCAGGAGCTAGTTCTTTAGCATCCTATATTGTGTCTGAACACTCGGGAATTCCTTCTGTGCGCATGATTTTTCATAATATTATAAATTTCTGTATATAAGAAGACGAAAGGATGTCAACAAAATTACGAAATATAGATTTCTATACTAATACTTGACTGTAACTTTATTACTAACGTTTTATTAAATAACCTTCAAGTTAATTATATTTGGTTAAAATTGTTTTAAAATTTACAACTCGTGTGGCATGTAACACAGTTATTTTATTTTTTTTTAGTTTATGAATGTCATTTTTTTAAGCCAACTTTCATGACAAATTGTTTGTATTATTTTTTCCTCAATCTACATAAAAAGCCCTATAATGAAATTTCAATTCTTAATTGGTATTCACGCTGATTTTATTTCCATTCATATTATGTTTTATTTCTTAATTATTTTTTGGTAGTAGGTACATACAAAATATAAAAATTTTATGGGAGTTTGCTTTTATCTCTGTGGTCCTGTAATTGTATGCTAATTCCTAGGTATTTTTATACATCATGGATGATTCTATATTATATTCTGAAAATAATCTGATACAGGATATAAAAATAACACTTACCTCAAGGTCATAGGCAGAATTTGTATTAAAGAAAAACTTAGTCTCTTGGTCTTCTCACTGTTTCAGGTTTGTTTTATTCGTTCACCAGCTTTAATTATTTAGTTATCAAACGAAGTTAATGACATACATAAATAATTAAAGAATTTATCCTTGTCCTCTATTCTTCCGTAAAAATTCCTGAACCTACCATCTACAAACACAGCTGTTAGTGAGATGTGCATGCCATCTCCTTCTTTCAACGTTTTTACAAATCAAATTGTAAACGTAGTAAAGCACTACTGACTCCATCGCACATGCACTGTTAGAAATACAGTCAATTTGCGGACTTTTCAATTAAGAATTTAACTCAAATAAACTAAGAGTTCTTAATTATTTCAAATAACTTAATCTTCGTAGAAACTACGCCGTATTTTGACTTCTCCGTATTATATTCCGTTCTAAACGATTGTAAACACACGAGTGGACAAAAGAACAGTGTTCTTAATGTAGACTTTACCTGTTTTTATATGTTATGATAATATACCAAGAATAAGTATTCTTTTGGATCGTGTTCAAAGTAAGTGAACTCAGTGTCCGTGAATGCACGAAGACAGCCGTGAATTTACTAAGATTCCTGGAAAATTTGTAGCAAGCGTTCTTTATAAACTGAAGGTGAAAATTTTTGACAGTGTGTCAAACTCAAATGAGTGGGTTTGTTTGGTGTAACTGCGTTGTTAATAACGCAACCACAGCTGTAAGCAGCGTTCGTACACGAAAAGGTGTGAATAAAAGGGGTTTTGCCTAGAGTTACATTCGTAAATACAAGGGCTGTTTTTTTTTTAACCTCCGAAAGGCTATATAAAAAAAGGAAATTTACATAACATAGTAATTCTACCACCAAAAGTACAGTAGGGTCTTACTTATTTTAATACATAAAAGCCAAAACTATTGAGGCATTTGTCATATCGTAACACAACTTATCTATGCATGTTTCGAAGAAGTTAGCCGCCAGTGAATAGAGATAACAGGACAAGTGCCTTGATCACCCGCTCCCTCACGACACCGCTGTAAGGCGGGTGGACTAATTGTGCTGAGTATTGTGCCTCATTTATCATATTCTTGCGGATAATTCTTGACGCGGGAGCCAGTGCGCCGCGCGATTAGTCCACCCGCCTCACAGTGGTGTCGTGAGGGAGCGGGAGATCAAGACACTTGTCCTGTTATCTCTATTCAATGGCGGCTAACTTCTTCGAAACATGCATAGATAAGCTAGTGTTACGATATGACAAATGCCTCGATAGTTTTGGCCTTTATGTATTAAAATAAGTAAGACCCTACTGTACTTTTGGTGGTAGAATTACTATGTTACGTAAATTTCCTTTTTTTATATAGCCTTTCGGAGGTTGAAAAAAAAACAGCCCTCGTACCTCACAGATCATTCCACACACAGGAATTGAACCCAGAACTCTTCACACCGAAGTTTGCACTTCGGAGGATGGCTTTAAGCCAAAACCAGAATCCAATAAAACTGAGACTCAGACAGGTTATTTTTCTACTTATTATATGAGATAACTTTCACATCTGTGTGCTTGTGTGTGTCGACTGCTATATAATTTTACCCTGCTCAACAAATTTGGATGGAATTTCATATCAGGGGTTTCCAGATTCGGAATTTAATTTATCGTGTCTTTCGTTCAAGTTGGTTTTCAAGCTCTAAGCATTTTATGGAAAGGCCCTAAACGACATAGCCCGCTATACGTTGCAAATATTGAACGCATCAAAAAAGTATACTATAAAATTGTGTCAGCATTCTGTTTCCACTCAAAATAACATTAAATTATGATTAAGTCTTTGAACTATGTGCGCCTTTGTCATCTGTTTTTTTTGAAACCTTCTAGCTTACGTATTGTAGTCAAATACTTAATTTTGTTCCTTTTAAATGTGTTCAAATTACAAACGAATTTTTTAAAACTTGTCTAACACTTCTTGGTACTCAAATTAAGGCCTTGCTAACATAAACATCAATAAAATTTATTAATATCATTCAAAATATGGTACGCCTAATTACTTTAGATTCTCATTCCAGAGAGCATTAAGAAGCTGAAATATACCCCAATTTTATATAAAATAATTAAATCAAATATCCCCTTTTAGATGAACCATTCTAGTAAAATTTAATTTTTAGTAATTTTTAAAAGTTCTCTCAATAATAATTTTGGTGAACATTGTTTCACACGCACTGACGTTCTACCGTCGTACATAATCAGAACCATCCCCAAAATATGAATCGCATCATAACATTAATTTTAAAAAATAAGAGTTTTTACTTTATAAGAAAAACCTAAAACATTAAAAAGATTGTTTTCCATTCATGCTTCATTTGTTTGAATATGATATACAAATATTTTCACTTAACATATTTATATTATTTTATTTTTTCAATATTTCTTCCGTAAAACAATTTTTTTTGTAGATAATGTTTTTCAAAATAACTTATTTCATCGTTTTGTAACAAAAATTGCGAAACATAATTTTTTTGAAGTGAAAACTTCTATAGGAAGGTTTGGATAGGGAGTAAATTCATGTAATTCGTCATCGACATGGTCACGTGACGTGAATGTGTGTGTGTGTATGTATGTGTGTATGTATGTGTGTATGTGTGTATGTATGTATGTATGTATATATATATATATATATATATATATACAGACACACACTCAGTGGTGCACAGGCAGGACGCGTCTTCAGTCCCTTTACATCAGTGCTGTGCTTATGTGAATCGAATGTGTGTATACAATGTTCAAATTGTGTTTTTGTTCAATTTTTATTTTAAATCTTAAGTATAAGATTACTATGCAGTAAAAAGTGAGTATAAAATATATTAATATTCTTATATAGATATAATAATTTGAATAACGAAGAAAACGGAGTCTTTGTAGCAATATAACCTAAAAATTAAGAACATCATTATTTATTTTTTAATACCTAAGTACAATTACTATGCAATACGTATTTCATAGTAATTTAGGAGTTATTTTACTAACGTGATAAATCAAATTTATTGTGTGATAATATTTTTTCGTAAAAATTGCGAAAATGTTTTAAATTCTGTCGGCAGTCCTCACGACTGCTTTGAAATTTTTTTTATAAATAATCATTCTGTGTCCTCCAGAAAATCTAATACATATGAAAAACAAAATTTTTGTTCGTATTCTATGCACTCATGCATCGTTCATCCTAGTGAGTTGAAACTTTGCACATTTGACCTTAGAAAAAAGGGGAGTGTCAATGTCTAGATGATATTTCGATAGAACCAACCCTCAAAGCAGAATTTAGTATCTTTTTTTTATGAAATGTGTGCTAGCAAGTGTACCTCTGTTAGATAATTACCGTCAGCATCAATTTTAAAACAATACCATATTAAACTTCATTTTTTTTTTTTTTTTGTTGCAGTCGGTGAAATATTACACGAACTTGTGCCAGGAACGTTCTCCATTTTGCGTTTACCGCAAATGACTGTTTATACCCTCAACACCCAACAGCCGATCAGAGGCTTGTGTAGAAGAGATGTCGTTCTGGACCACTCTGCCCACCTGTTTGGGTTGAATGAGAAAAGGCCTCGAACGAGACATGTTCTGACTGTTGGACATGTTTACCAGAAGTAAGCGCGTGTAACCGCGCCCTATGTTGAAGTCCTTCGCACCACCTCGTCAGGTAGTGCGAGTCTGGGGTGTCACGGGTGGACGCGCGCCGGCTCTCAGAGTTCGAGTCCCGAGTAAGGCATGGGTGTGAGTTTGCATCTTCTAAACACGCTTGAAAAAAAACCACACACTAGTCAAAAAAAGAGTCAAAGAATTAATTGAATCATTCGATATAATTTGCTAGGTGTGAGGTGGTTTGCTCGTTGGTTGTGAAAATCACCAGCAAGCCAAACATTAAAACAAAAATCACAAATTATTTTTTTTAACCACGGCTTGGACTTGAATCTTAAAGGATCCCGGTCGGTTTCACGAGACAGATCCAGGCAAACGCTGGATGGAGCCTGGCCAGTCCCTCTTCTACACTGTTACAAATCATCGCCTTTAATTTACGAAGAACGCTGGTTACTAATTGTCAAGGCATATTCGTAAATTTACGGACACTTGAGCTAACTTACTTTGAACTTGAAACCAGAAGAATATTCTTATAAAATTAAGAAAACACTCAAAAACTGGTTACGTTATAGAGTAAAAAAAAAATCACTCTTATTTTGTTAACCTTTATTTGGAACGGAACGTACAACTCGGAAGTTCAAACGTGGAGCAGTTTCACAAAGGTTCAGTTATCTGAAATTACGAATAACTCTTCGTTAATTTGAGTGAAATTCTTCGTAGAAAAGTCCGTAAATTTGTTGTAATTTCTAACAGTGTACTTTCACTGGTGTAACTGAAATGTGTGCCTCTGATGTTATTCTAGACGAGACGTAAAAATTTGAATTTGCTCCCCCCAACTATGTACGTGTCGTGGTTGGAAGGGGGGGAAAAATCCACTTGCAATCGTTCAGTTTATTCACCTCGTGGAGCTCGTTCATCGGAGCTGCCCTCACGCACTTCGCCGCTTTCGTTTGGTGTCGGCCAGGCGACATCCTGGCAACTGCGTAGCGTCGAGAGAAGTTGGCACCGCAATCAATGGGCGTCGATCCAATTTATTCCCGAATCAGAGAGAGATTTGCATTGCAAAGAGGGCGCCGCGAGTTCACTGGCTCAATTTCCACACATATGTTTTAATCTAACGCGTGAATTATTTTCGCATGCAAATCTGAATAGCATTTCGCACAGTGTGAAAATATTTTTTTTAGAACATTCATAAACTGTAATGGAAGGTTTGAACCTATACAATTGAATGTTAAATTTCCCATACAATTATTATAGGCTAATATATTGTAGTATCTAAATGTTTATTAACGTTCTACAATTATTTTAGAGTGCAGATATAATATTTAAAAGGTATTGTTAACAATATTTGGGTGAGAGTTAATTGTCCTAATTAATAAGATAACCTGAATTTCCTTTTATGTAGTTTAAAGACTCCACGATAGCAAACATTTTTAATTTGGCAGCTTTACGATTGTCAATGAACCATTATATCCTACTATAGGTACATTATTCTGATTGTGCCATAATGATTCAGCCCACAGTAAGATATTCTTCAGGTCTATATCATGATGTACGTAGCATTTAAGGAAGTCAAAACTGTCATTGCTTCACAGCAAACTAAGTTGGCTTTAATTGGGGAAGATAGTGTTTTTTTTACGTTTAAACTGAAATTTTTATACTTTTTTAAGTGAATGCTACATTTCATTTAAGTTACAATCCGATTTTAAAAAATCCCCTTCGGCACAACTACAGGCGTAGGTATATATCTAAGTACCTATAACTTCTGTAAATGTTCTGGGAACTTTTATAAACTTCTGGAACATTTTAAGAAATTTAATGTAATTATATAATTCTCTTGTTCCATGCCGCGGAAATATTTCAAATCTTTTTAACTGAATACATCTAGCATTGAATAATTTATAACGTGTTTCATATAGTGCCTTTATGCCATATATTCACATTGTCCTAACTAAGGAGTTATTGATTTATTTGTCCTTCTACCCCTGTTTTATTTTCCACCCCTTGGAGCATAAAAATAATTCGGACGAAAGTTGTAGATAGTATTTTAAGGTTTCACAATAAATAATAACGGTAATAGCGTACGTACATAGTATAAAAGTTATATTATTTTTATATTCTACCTCTGTTTTCGTTTTTTAAAAATTTGCAGCAATGGTTCGTCTTATCCAAAATTGTTGAGACAAAAATTTTGGATGAAAATTATAAGATTTATACTAACTATTTGAACAGATTCGATTATGTGCTTACTAAGGGTGTTATTAATTTGTTTCCTCCGACCCTTTTTTTCCCCATCCTTTGCAGTTATGGTTGGTCGTTTCAAAAATTTATTTGGCTAAAGGTTTTTGGTACTACTCCTACGAATTATGTTGCGTTCAGATGCGATGTTTGCCATATTATGTAAGTTGTATCAATTTTTTTCTTTTTTTCAAACATCTTCCCCATTTCTACCATTTTGGCCAGATTTTTTCTATTAACGAACTCAACCGTGATTTTACATTATTTTAAGTATGAGTTTGTAAGTTATTTGTGAAAAATTATGGCAGTTATCGTGTCCACAAAAATGTTACATCAATAAATTAAATATATTATAGATATATAAATAATATATAAACTATTGAGTTGACGATGTTTTTGGGTTCAGTGGACTATGAAACGAAAAACTATATAATTTTTTTCTGGAATTTGCACCATGGTAACATTAGTCAGTCTTTCTTCGAAATATAACAAAAAGTAAAATATATACTAATAAAATAATGTCAAATTTTAAGCATAGCAGTAATTGTAATGCTTTTTACAGTTGAAAAAGATTTATTTACAAAAAATGTTTCAAGCTGCATTCACTCTCACCAGTCACACCCACATTTGAAGCATCGATTGTCACAGATATCTTCATGAATTCACGAGATAATTATATTCTTGATGTTTGTTGTGTTTAGAGAAGCTAGAATCTAAATTATAGCAATTTCAAGGCGTTGAAATGCATTTTTTTTCAAATGTAAAAATTAAATTATCGCAATTTTTAAGTAAAAATTTAATAGAAAAGAATGTACAACTGTAAATTTCTATTCCATGTAAATTGGTCTACAATTAAAGTAGTTATACTCACTTGGGTCACATTTTTACATCTCAAAAATACGTCTGGTGATAAAATTTGTGACCGAACAAAGGAAATCAGGAGATCATTTCAAAAAAATTTACAAGAAAATGTTTAAATAGATATTTAAGTAAATGCAATGTTATGTTAGATAACCTCAAGGCTGTACACTCGTTGAAATTGCAATAATTCTAAGGTTTTTTCAACGAAGAATCCACCCCAAATAAATGGAAAGTTCTTCGTAATATCAGGTAACTGCGTCTTCATAGAAAATACGCCGTATTTCGACCTCTGGGTTATGTTTTTATGGTAACCACACACGTAGAAGAAATAAGAATGTTTTTGCAGGATTCTTATTAAGTTTTTGAATGTTTTGATAGTAAGCCAATATTATTTTCGTGGAATCATTTTGAAAGCCAATTTATTTAGTACCTGTAAATTTATTAAGATAAACGCAAAGTTACGAAGATCCCTGGATAATTTGTAACCAGAGTTCTTCGTAACTTTAAGGTGAAAAATTTTAATAGTGTACTAGATTGTTCGCTTGAAGTACACTTCAGGTGATAAGTTTCTGTTTATTGTGTAGTTAGCTCTGAATATTTTAAGAATCGTTTAGACCCACTCAAAACAACGTTATTGTACTGAACTTTTTTGCTGTTCACAAATTTAGTGGCAAAATGTATAAGGTTGACTGAAATAAAACTCAGTATTTTTTTTTTTTTTGCTTTTTATCACTTTACATATTACAGAAGTCGCACTGATTGCAATTAAAACTTTTATTATTACCATTTTGGTACCTACTAATATCTCTCTCCAACCGGTCTTATTATAATCTCGTGAACCTGAAAGATGATAAGCAAAATATGTTATAAATTAATTATAATGTAAAATGAATTTATAATACAATCATTAACAACCATGACATCAGTCAAACCTTATATAAAATATTAACTCTATTTTATTTTGTATATTAATTTGTGTTTCTTATTTAATATAACTTGATCGTAACAACAGGTAAACAAAGTAATGTAAAGTTTCAAATGACGTAAATGTAATGTTTCATCATTTTATTTACATTACTTAAACAAATTAACTAACAATTTTATCTTTACATTTGTTCTGCATAATTAGAAGTAGTATTTTGAGTATTTCTGGTTGATGCAAATAAGAAAACTATTAGCTATTTACAAAAATTAAAAATTAATTCAAAAACACATGCTCGTAAGGTATTGCATTTTTAGTATAATTTTACCATATGCTATGATATTTATTGTTATCAAATAAGTCAAAAGTAATTTCATATCATTGTTTATTTTCAGCAGCATACTTTGTTCTAGTGTTATTCAAAAAACACTATCACAAGAAAAGTGTGATTTTGAGCAGTAACAACGCATAAATTATGAAACTCAAAGAAATGTGTTGAAGAATATCTCTTTGATCATCTAAGTCCACAAATTTAAAAACTTCATGGGGGAAAAAAGTAGCTAAATGAAATCACAAAGCCCTAAAGTAAAGTCGTTAATAAGCAATTAATTAAAAAATACACTTTGTCCTTTTTGAAACTTGCAATCTGAAAGTTAAAAGAGTTTTGATTTTTCCACTTATCAGATCTTGGATTGAGACATTTGTTGAGACCTCCGTAGCGCAGTCTGCTTTCAGTTCAAGGAGTTCTGGGTTCGAGTCCCGGATAAGCTCGTTGGTGGTAAACATTGCCATGTTCCACCAAGGTTATCTGGATTCGATTCCCGGCGGAGGTCATTGTCCAATTATTTTCGCGGGTGAGAAACGTGTTCGGTCGTTGCCCCAAACCGCAGGGGTTTTCTCGGGGTACTCCCGTCACTGCTTCGTCCTCACCTCATGGACACCTCCGTCGTCTCTAATGACCTCGACGGAACGAACTTAAGGATCGGTCTCAAACGCAATGCGGATCTTTTAAGGTTTCCCGTAATTTATTTATCCAAGAGCTATTTCTAAAATTCATTTTTGTTCAGCCACAAATATTTTCAACAGCTATTCATTAAGTTTAATTTTATGGGCATAAAAAGTCGTGCAAGTACCATTACGAAGTCACTTGCTGGCATTTTTAAACCCATGATATTTGTGGCAGAACAACAAATGAAATCGAGTTAAATTTCCAGAAATAGCTTTAAAAAAAGCGAAAGAGTCTTTCAGTACTTAACAGAGATGTGTAACATTTAACATCGGTAACGATCAAATTCACGTGTTCTCATGTTGCAACTAAACTTATAGTACAAAACTCTGACCCTAAATTTATCGTATAATTATTTAAAATAATGCCGAGCGTGATTAATATATTAAACTTGTGTATTCTGCTATGTACATTTAATGACGCGAATCAGACTTAGTTTCCGCACCCGCAGCCCGGAGCAGCTACTAAAGTAGTATTGAATCGTTAGAATTGCACAGCGAAACTTTAAACTATGTAATGAAACAACTGCGATAAAAGCGAAAAAAAAAATACTTAAAAAAAATTCCAGATACGGCTTTGGACTTTTTTTTCCGGCGAATGAATTTTATTAAAAATACTGGCCATCGAGTTGAAATTAATTAAACAGTTAAGGCTTTGTGAAGATTGGCCGTGTTTACACATTACCTACAGTTCCATTCAAGAAATTACTCCTAACAATTGCATGTGCCAAAAGCTAAAAAAAAAAGTTACACATCAAAAAAGTCGTGCAAGTTATGTTAATTACTGAAAACACTTTCGGGCCTTTTTTTACACAAATGAGACGGTGGGTAACGAGTTGAATTTTTATAAATAGCTTTCGAGGTAAAAGAAATGACGTAAATAAAACATGTGAGGAAAAGAAAAGAAAGCTGGGATGCGAGGCAGAGAGGCCCACCTGCACGCGGGGCGGGGTCCCCAGCGCGTACAGCGCCGCCCCCGCTATGTCCTCGGGCAGCAGCAGGGGGTTGGACTGCACGAAGCCCGCCTCCAGCTCCCTCTCGGGCGCCGTCAGCAGCGGCGTGTCCACGAACCCGGGGCTGATGCTCTGCGGGACACAGTAACAACACGAGGAACATCCTCAGCTTCCAGCTCTAACGACTGCTCACAGATGAAGCAGCGACTATTCCGTAAGCGGTTTATTTCAAAGTCTTTAAAAACAAAACAAAAGCATGTATAACCCAGCAACTTTGTAATAATTGGCCTTGGACATTTCCGTTCCGCGCAGCACCTCCCTCCCTAACTTCCACCCCTTCTTCCCATCCGAATGGAGGGCCACTCCTCCCTCAAGGACCAAGGACAACGTACACGAACACACTTCACTCTCTTAGCGATGTGACTGAAAGGTATTCCCGCTAACCCAACACCGTATCGTGTAATCCGACCTGCGAAGCACTATCCCGGGAGCGGCGTATCCAGACAGCGCACAACTGGCAACTGATCCCCTCCACTCCAATCCGCTAGAATCACGTGACCGCCGCCTGACACTGGGGTCTGCGCAGGTTGAAAACAAAGTTGCCGGAATATAACATCATAGCTCTCGGGACACTGCATTTGGTAGGAGTAATTTCGTGAATGGAATGGAAGTCGCATGGAACGGAAATGTGTGATCCCTGTGCTGCCACAGATGGCACCACGGTGTTGGCACTAACCAGAGTTTTCAAATCCAAAGGAAAACCTTTTTAGAGAATTGAGTTTTTGATGAATTTTAATAAGACAAGCAGTATTTTAACTAAAATTCCTGGTCGAAAATCATGTATTTTTTTTTAGTCTTTTTCGTTTTTATCATAGCCGTTTCTTTATATAGTTTAAAATTTCGGTCTGCTAATCAATAGTGGTCAAATACATGTGTGTTATTCGTTTCAAAAAAATTTTGTTTTAAAACCAATTTTCGTAAATACTTAACACGCTCGGCATTATTTTAAAGAATAATAAGTTCAATTTCGTGTCCGAGTTAGGTTTATAATTTAACTAGCTGCAGTACCCAGCGTTTCCCGGGCTGAACACAGGGTGAAGGGGAACTGTTTAGAGATCAGATGCAGTTAGTAATTGTCTTCTTAATTTGAATGTCAAGTGTGCAAAATAATTTATATCACTTTCAGATCCCGACAGACGTTGTTCTGCCAGTTTATAGTTATTTACCTGGTCTGTATGTAATCTATACTCTATAAAGCAATATAGAAAAAAATAGGAAAATAAGGGATTACTAATATTGAAAAGATCTATCTAGCTAATGCTCGGCATGCATTGCAATGCCTCATTCAGTTTTGTTTTGTAATATGTTTGAAGTAGTTACACATATACAAATAATCTATCCATGTCTCTAAATATATATTTATCTCTATCTACATCTATAGTCCTATATATCTATGTATCTCTCTATCTGTATTTATCTCTTTATATCTACATGTATACCTCACACTATCTCTATGTATTCTATATTAGGGTACTGATTGCTTCGTTGTTAATATCACACGGGTGTTTTTTACTTTTATGGGAAAATTAAGAATGATAAGGCATCTAGTGCGTGGCAACAATGTTAATAGGCAATAAACTTCTAGCGCCTGCGGCATTGTCAACACACACTTCGTACGTGTACTGCATGTTTTATCTAACCCCCTCCAACGCATTTGATTCTAAATTGGACTTTTAGTAAGGATCCCTAATGTTATTGATAATATAATATAGCCTATAGCCTTCCTCGATAAATGTACTATCCAACAGTGAAAGAATTTTTCAAATCGGACCAGTGGTTCCTGAGATTAGCGCGTTCGAACAAACAAACAAACAAACAAACTCTTCAGCTTTATCTTAATATATATAAATCTCGTGTCACAATGTTTGTCCTCAATGGACTCCTAAACCACTTAACCGATTATAATAAAATTCGCACACCATGTGCAGTTCGATCCAACTTGAGAGATAGGATAGTTTAAATCTCAAATTATAGTCGCAATTTTAATTTATTGCTATTTATTTGTCTGTTATTATTTGACAGTCACAATTATCTGTTAACTCCAAATGATTCTAACAGATGTCGATACCTTTCGACTGGGTTGAGTAAGTAATCAATAGATGGCGCTGCTATGGTAAATCTACGAACGTGTCATATAAGCTACATTTTAACAGCATAATTACCACGTGTTGTTGACGCTATAAAATTAATTAAATTTATTTTGTAGTGAACGAAATACCGTATAATTCAATTATTTCCACTTTTTAAATTTTTGGTGTTAGCATGTTACTTAGACTGAAGTGTAAATTGAATTCATATTATAATGAAGATAATACAGTGAAATTAATCCTGTTTTTTACTTATTTGTACTTCATTGATCAAAACTTTATAATTTAATTTGAATATATGTATGTAAGTATTATCACATAATTATAAAAGTTAATTAGAATGATTTTCAATTTTTTTTTTTCAAATATTTAAACGATTAATTTATTATTTTCAGTCAAATGCCATGGAAAAAATCTAACCTCAACAACGCGAGCACCAGAGAGGCACGACGCAAACGTATTAAAAGAGCCCATCAGTTATATGTATGTAAGTATTATCACATAATTATAAAATTTAATTAAAATGTTAATGCAAAAATGATACACAATTTCCTACACTTTTTCAATAGTTGTACAAATATTTTTTTTAATGTTTTTATTTAACCTCTATTAAAAAATATTTAGCATGTTTAACTCCAAATGATTCTAACAGATGTCGATACCTTTCGACTGGGTTGAGTAAGTAATCAATAGATGGCGCTGCTATGGTAAATCTACGAACGTGTTATATAAGTTACATTTTAAGAGCATAATTACCACGTGTTGTTGACGCTATAAAATTAATTAAATTTATTTTGTTGTAAACGAAATACCGTATAATTCAATTATTTCCACTTTTTAAATTTTTGGTGTTAGCATGTTACTTAGACTGAAGTGTAAATTGAATTCATATTATAATGAAGATAATACAGTGAAATTAATCCTGTTTTTTACTTATTTGTGCTTCATTGATCAAAACTTTATAATTTAATTTGAATATATGTATGTAAGTATTATCACATAATTATAAAATTTAATTAAAATGTCAATGCAAAAATGATACACAATTTCCTACACTTTTTCAATAGTTGTACAAATATTTTTTTATTGTTTTTATTTAACCTCTATTAAAAAATATTTAGCACTTATTATTTCAATGTGCTATGATAACAAGTTTTTCAGATTTTTTTTCTTATATTTAAACGATTAAATTAGTATTTCAATTCTTATTGAAATTATTATTTAAACTCTATAATTTAAATATGTACATGTCAGTATTATCACATAATTATAAAAGTTAATTAGAATGATTTTCAATTTTTTTTTTCAAATATTTAAACGATTAATTTATTATTTTCAGTCAAATGCCATGGAAAAAATCTAACCTCAACAACGCGAGCACCAGAGAGGCACGACGCAAACGTATTAAAAGAGCCCATCAGTTATATGTATGTAAGTATTATCACATAATTATAAAATTTAATTAAAATGTTAATGCAAAAATGATACACAATTTCCTACACTTTTTCAATAGTTGTACAAATATTTTTTTTATTGTTTTTATTTAACCTCTATTAAAAAATATTTAGCACTTATTATTTCAATGTGCTATGATAACAAGTTTTTCAGATTTTTTTTCTTATATTTAAACGATTAAATTAGTATTTCAATTCTTATTGAAATTATTATTTAAACTCTATAATTTAAATATGTACATGTCAGTATTATCACATAATTATAAAAGTTAATTAGAATGATTTTCAATTTTTTTTTCAAATATTTAAACGATTAATTTATTATTTTCAGTCAAATGCCATGGAAAAAATCTAACCTCAACAACGCGAGCACCAGAGAGGCACGACGCAAACGTATTAAAAGAGCCCATCAGTTGGCAGAACAAATTGAATCAAGAAATCCAGCTCAAAGAATCAGGACAGCAGAAGGTCATGCACAAGAATCTCAAGAACAGTGTAACGAACGTCTTCAAGAGAATATCATAAGAACAAGAGCAGCAGGAGAACGAGACATAGCCACAGTAGGAGCACAGGAACAATAATTTCAATTTATACATGTAAGTAATATCACATAGTTTTATAAAAGTTAATTAATATATCAATGAGAAAATGGCACAAAGCTCCCCACACTTTTTCAATAATTGTACAAAAATTTTTATATTATTTTTATTTAACCTCCATTGAAAATTATTTTGCACTTATTATTTCAATGTGCTATGATAACATGTTTTTCAGTTCCTCTTTCTAATATTTAAACGTTTAAATTATTATTTTCAGTCAAATGCCACCGAAAAAATCTAACCTCAACAACGCGAGCAGCAAAGGGTCACGACGCAAACGTGTTGAAAGAGCTCAGCAATTACTAGAACAAATCGAAACAAGAAATGCAGCTCAAAGAATCAGGACTGCAGAAAGTCGTGCACAAGAATCTCAAGAACAGCGTGACGAACGTCTGCAACAGAATATTACGAGAACAAGAGCGGCACGAAAACGAAACATAGCTACAGTACGAGTACTAGATCGACAAAGGCAACGGATCAGCCGCTCATTAACACGTGCATCATTCGTTCGGCTTGCCTTTGAATATGCACCAGATATTAACTACTCAGCGCATTCAAAAATTGCTATCGGTGGAATGGATAAAGTATGTCAATATTGTCAGGCATTGAAATTTCGGAATGAAGCAGCCGGTATGTGCTGCGCATCAGGAAAAGTTGTGCTGTCACCTCTACCCGCTCCGCCGGAGCCTTTATTATCCCTTCTTACTGGCAATTCAGATGATTCCAAATTATTTTTGCGTAAGATACGCAAATTTAATACTTGCTTCCAAATGACGTCATTTGGGGCAACTAAAATTTGCGATCGTGCATCCGATGGACGTAATTTTGAAACTACATTCAAAATTCAAGGCCAGGTGTACCATAAAATCGGATCACTGATGCCAATGCCTGATAACAATCCGAAATTTCTTCAAATTTATTTTATGGGCGATTGTGAAGAGCGCGTGACGACTCGGTGCCTGTATAATTTTATTGAACAAGCAGAGGAAAGAGCAATTGTGATATTATTGGAAAATTTTTTAGAAGATCACAACTAATTCAATTGATCAAAAGAGTTTCGCCACGACTGCAAAATGACAATTATCAAATCGTCATAAAAGCCGACAAAGTACCATTAGGTGAACATGCTGGTAGATTCAACGCTCCAACTGTTGATGAGGTTGCTGTTATCATGGTTGGTGATCCAGTTGACAAAAGATCTATAAAAATTACACGGCGAGACAACACTGTCAGTACGATTTCGGATCTACACCGTTCATATGACGCACTACAATATCCATTGATATTTTGGCAAGGACAAGATGAATATCACCTTAATATCAAACAGTATGATCCAAATACCGGTAAGTTTGACAATTATCTATTTACTTTCTTACTGTATGTATAGATTTTAATTTCGTATTGCATTTTATTTTTTATTTTTTTAGGTGATTACAGAAATAATAAAGTTAGCTCAATGAACTACTACGCACACCGAATAATGGTTAGACAACATCAAGACAATTATATCCTTCGATATCGTCAGCTGTTCCATCAATACATTGTTGATATGTATGCTAAGGTCGAAAGCGAACGCTTGCGATTCCTTCGATTCAACCAGGCAAAACTACGATCGGAAGAATATATTCACTTACGAGATGCTGTTGCTGGAAACATCGATGGAAATTTAAATCCCAATGACATCGGTAATGCTTTCATTTTACCTTCAAGCTAAATCGGCAGTCCACGGAACATGCAGGAATACATACAAGATGCGATGACTTACGTACGTCATTACGGCCGACCGGATTTATTTATTACATTCACATGTAATCCGAATTGGGAAGAGATACAAACTTTACTATTGCCAGGACAACAAGCCATTCATCGTCATGATTTAACTGCACGTGTGTTTAAACAAAAATTGAAATCCTTAATTGATTTTATTGTTAAATATTCAATTTTTGGTATCACACGTTGTTGGCTGTATACGATAGAGTGGCAAAAGCGAGGTTTGCCTCATGCCCACATTTTGGTTTGGCTTAAAGATAGAATCCGTCCTGAAGAAATCGATCAAATAATTTCAGCCGAAATTCCAGACCCATTAATTGATCAAGAATTATTTGATATTGTCACCAAACACATGATCCATGGGCCATGCGGTGCTTTCAACATGACGTCACCGTGCATGGAAAATGGAAAATGTAAAAAAAACTTCCCAAAGCCGCATACGAATGACACGATCTCGGATATTGATGGTTATCCAATGTATCGCCGCAGAAGTACTGAGAATGGTGGCCACACATTTACAATGCGACTGCCGAACTTTCCAAATCAAGTTGAGTTTGATAATCAGTGGGTGGTACCATACTCACCACTACTTTCAAAAACTTACAAAGCTCATATCAATGTTGAGCTTTGCAGTTCTGTTAAATCAATTAAGTATATTTGTAAATATGTAAACAAAGGCAGTGATTTGGCCATATTTGAAGTACAAAACATAAATAAAAATGACGAAATAGCACGATACCAAATGGGCAGATACATTAGCAGCAATGAAGCTATTTGGCATATTCTCAGCTTTCCCATCCACGAAAGAGATCCTGCTGTCCAACATCTGGCAATACATCTTGAAAACGGTCAACGTGTATACTTCACTGAAGAAAATGTTCTCCAAAGAGCGTTCGAAGCTCCGAAAACGACTCTAACTGAATTTTTTACATTGTGTCAAAAACCTGATGTTTTTGGCCAATTCGCGAAGACATTGGTGTATGGTGATGTTCCACGTTATTTCACATGGAACAAATCCAGTAAAAAATGGGAGCCACGGAAACAAGGAAAACCACATCCTTCCATTACAGACATATTCAAAGCTAACACATTGGGGAGACTTTACACGGTACATCCAAAGCAACGTGAGTGCTTCTATTTACGTTTGTTATTGGTGAATGTTCCCGGACCAACGTCTTTTGAATTTTTACGAACAGTTAATGGTCGAGTATTCAATACATACCAGGATGCATGTCGTGAACTGCAATTGCTAGAAGACGATAACCATTGGGACTTAACGCTTGCTGATGCTGCGTTGACATCAACACCGAATAACATTCGTCAGTTGTTTGCAATTATTTTGACGACATGTTATCCCTCGCAAGCACAAACTTTGTGGGAAAAATATAAAAATTGTATGACAGAAGACATCTTGCACCGAATTAGACAAACAAATCAATGCCAAAACATAGATTATACACCAGAGATGTACAATGAAGCATTGGTCTTGATCGAGGATTTATGTGTTCTTATTTAAAATTTACCACTTAATCATTATGGTATGCCATCACCTAATCGTCCAGCCACCGACTTAGTCAATACCGATTTACAACGAGAAAATCAATATGAACATGGAAGTTTAGCAACAATTATCATGAACAGTGAACCATTACTGACAGCAGAACAAAAAATTATTTATGATCGGATTATGCTGGCTGTTGCTGCTGAACAAGGCGGTTTTTTTTTTCTTGGATGCACCCAGTGGAACCGGTAAGACATTTTTAATATCGTTGATTCTTGCCAAAATACGGTCGCAACAAAAAATCGCATTAGCAGTAGCATCGTCAGGCATTGCGGCTACTTTACTGGATGGTGGGCGAATAGCACATTCAACATTCAAGCTGCCATTGGACGTTCATAATAAACCAGATGCAATGTGTAACATCAAAAAGAATAGTGGAATAGCTGCAGTGTTGCGGAAGAGTTCTATAATAATTTGGGATGAGTGCACAATGGCACACAAATATTCACTTGAAGCATTAAACAGAACTATGCAAGATTTAAACAGCAATAATAAACTTTTCGGTGGTGCTATCTTACTTTTGTCTGGTGACTTCCGGCAGACCTTACCGGTTATACCTCGCTCTACTTTCGCGGATAAGATTAATGCATGTTTGAAACAATCATTCTTATGGCGAAGTGTTGAAACACTTCGATTGACCATAAATATGCGAGTACAATTGCAAAATGATCCATCAGCACAAATATATTCCGAACAACTACTAGATATTGGGAACGGTAAAATAGAACTGCAACCAAATACGCAATGCATTAAACTACCAGACAATTTTTGCACTGTTGTTCAGGATAAAAATGAATTGATTCAGAGTATTTTCCCGGATATACAGAATAATTATTTGAATCATGAATGGCTTAGTCAACGGGCGATTTTGGCAGCCAAAAACGTTGATGTTGACGAAATTAACTTCCAGATACAACAGTTGTTACCAGGCGATCTGATGTCTTTTAAATCAATCGATACTGTTGTTGATGAAAATGAAAGTGTAAATTTTCCGATTGAATTTTTAAATTCATTAGATATCCCTGGAATGCCACCACATAATCTTCGATTAAAGATTGGTTCCCCTATTATTCTCCTCCGTAATTTGAATCCACCTCAATTATGTAACGGTACGCGTTTGGTCATCAAAAAGATCACCGGAAACATTCTTGAAGCAACCATTTTGGCTGGGAAGTTTAAAGGAAAAGTGGTCCTGCTGCCACGTATTCCGATGATACCATCAGATTCTACCATACCCTTCAAAAGGCTACAGTTTCCAATTCGTTTAGCTTTTGCCATGTCTATAAATAAATCTCAAGGTCAAACAATGTCCATTTGTGGTTTAGATTTGGAAAATCCATGTTTTTCTCATGGGCAACTATATGTTGCGTGTTCACGTGTTGGGAAACCGTCGAATCTATTTGTGTTAGCTAAAGACAGGTTAACCAAAAACATTGTGCACCGATTGGTGTTAAATTAAATTGAAATTGAAAGTATTTATAATTCAAAAAAATAGATATTAATGTTTAAAAGTTTAAGACTGTCTGCCTTGCCTACCTCATTCATGAGTTTAAGCGTCACATGTTATTTACTGTATTATACTGTAATATACTTATATTTGTTATAAAATTAAATGGAAATATTAAATCTGATAAATTTTTATTTTGTACCTATTGATTTCTGCTTAATATCAAGTGTAATAACATTTTAATTAATTGTGTTCAACGTACTTCCCCTTCAAATCTCAATCCAGTGAATTTGTATACCAACATCAACATTTTCGTCTTAGTTCGTAAATAATTTCATTGTACTAAAGGGTTATAGTAGTAGAAAGTCAAATAAGGAGATCACCATATTACACATTCTCTTATTGTTCCTCTTAGATTGTTTACTATAATGTAATATATCAAAAACTTTAGCCACAGCAACGCGTGGCCGAGTCAGCTAGTAATATTAGTATAGATTTTAAACTTGAGAACACATGAATTTGCTCGTCACCGAGGTTCGATGTTACACATCTCTGGCGAGGACTAAAAGACTTGCTCACAACTTTTGTTGTGTATTTTTATATTTTATTCTCTTTTCCACTTTGGAAGGTGGACAGCTTCCCCCCTCCCCAAATAAATGACTTTAGGTGTAACAAGATATTCGGCTCAAAAAAATTATCACCCGCACAATTTCTTTCATTTCGTAACTTTGCTAGCTTATCACCCATGAAAATATTTGTAACTTTGTAAGAAAAGTTTGTGATGAATTCCAAATGTCCTTTTCTTCAGTAAGTAATCTCGAAAGTGGATATGTAAATTAGTCTATTTTTTATGTACATGGGAGTGGCGATTTCTAATTTCCCGTTTCAGTGTACTCGGATATATTTCTAAACTTGATGAAATCACACTCTCATACTTTCCACTACAATATGAGCACCTTCTTTTTTAAGTATATTTTGCCAACTTCCACATTTTCAGTTCCATTGGCTGTTATCAATGACGTAATAAAAACAAACTTTTATTTTTACACCTCGTTAAAAATAAACTGTTGAATGTTTTACAACTATTGGATTGTAACCAAATAATAAAACGATATATATTTCAATGATTAAATTTAATGATTGCATAATATAACGTTTAAATAAGTTATAATTAGCTTAAACTTGTTAAATATTTTCGTTCTAAGATTTTGTTACAGTAGTATATAATAGGGCATCCGGGGACTGGGTTCTGGGTGTGGAGCCGAGAGCCGAGCCACATATCTTGGATTGTGACGACACGACGGCCATCTTGGATGAGCGTAACGGGACAACGCGTAACGGGACACAGAGTAACGGGACAAGTAGAACATTGAACTTTGACCCTCAAAATACGCCAAAATTGGGCAAAAGTTGCCCAAAATTCCTCAAAAATCGCCAAAATTTACATTTCTGTGGAAAAAAATTCCGCCAAAAAATCTCGAAAAATTCCACAATCCAAAAATTAGGATTACGAAAATCCTCAAATGTTAATTTGTCTTAGAAAGCACCGAAATGCCTGAAAGCGGCTTAAAACTCCTAAGAGAAAGCCGCTTAAATGCCGCCAACCTTGAAAATAAGGATGTCACGGCAGCCATTTTAAAATATGACGTCATAGTTGCAATTTGCGTTACGGCCGCCATCTTTAACATTTTTATTTACTATCCGATTTTAATGGAAAAAAATTTAAAATTTATAAAAAAAATTTAATAATAAAATTTTAATAAATTAATTATAAAAAAATTGTACTTATACGACACGGAGCTCGAAGTCCTCGGTTCGAACCCGACGAGGACAAAAAAATTTAAAAAAGGCGACAGAACCTTCCCCCGCGGTGGCTGCTGGCATATTGACTCCCACCACTTTTTTTTCAAAGCATATATAACGTCAGGTAAATTGACGTCACGTCCACCATCTTGTCCTCGTCTGCTGGAAGCCAACATCATTGTACCGTCGGTGAGAGTGCGCTGATGACATGTTAGTTTAATTCTTATCTGCTAGAGTGCAGTAATCATTTATTACTGTGACACCCGCCATCTTGAAAATTGGCCGCCATCTTGAAAATCCGTAATTATTTAGCTAGAAATTCGGGAAAAGTTCCAAAATTCATTAAATAAATCACTCATTAATTTACATATTGATTCGATCGATTACTGTCCTCGGTTCGATACCCGATCGATGCAATAATGTTTAATTTTATGTAAAAAAATAATAATAATTTCAATAAACCATGGTCAACATTCGTAAAGAGACTTTAAATCCTCTACTACCATCATCCTATCAGACATCAAGACCACCATATTGGAAATTCGTAATTTTAATGCTAGAGATTCGGGAAAAAGTTAAAAATTCATTAAATAAATTTCCAATCTATATACTGATTGATTGGGTCGACTAAGGTCCTTGGTTCGATCCCTAGCCGATACAAAAAAAATTAAATATAACATCAATTTAACATAATAGTAACAGGTTTGAGGAATTAAACACAGCAAGTTCTTTTACAAACATAATATTTATTACATAATTTCTATTCTACTACAGGATCACTTACGAAAGCTAGCAAATTTATAATCAATCATTTAGTTCCGCATCGGTGTGAAATGACTAATTCTTAGCTCCAATCGGTTTATACTAGACAGAGTCCAACCAGAACCTTTACTGACATAGTTCTCCTCTTCTTGACAGAGTTTCCGGACACCGTGTTTAACAGTTTGCTTCACATCGTTAGAACTGTAAATTACTGCAGCCGATGTCTTGAATGAACACTTTTTCACTTTGTCATCGAACGGATATGGCTTTCCATATAGACAGTACAACCACAAGTTATATTTTAATGGACCGTTCGTTGCTACGTCATCAGTAAGCTGATTGATTATGTTCTGTCTGATATCATTAAGAAAAGTACAAATGTCCTTCGACTCACCGAAAGTATTTAGATAATAGTAGTCCTTCAATGTTCCACGAAACGCAGTCTGCGCCAAGTAGAAGCCATTATCGTTCACTTGTAATGCTCCGAACACAGTCTTAGGTTTAGGTCCATGTTCAGACGTCATAGCAATCGGTTGCTGCGCATCTGTTTTTTGATTGTACGCTCACTAGCCTTCAATCTAAAGCGAGGAGTCGAAATGTCTGCAGGTAATTCAGCAGTAGGCACACGGACTTCACCTTTACATATTTTCGCATGTAGTCGCAAACTATCAATTCGAGTAAACCATTCATGACAATCATCACATCGAAACTTTATACGAGAAGGATTCTTTTTGCATTTGCTCCGCTCATGTCTTCGTGCATCATGGGAAAATGTGAACGACATATCACAGTAGCTGCAAGGATACCGTGCTGATGTAGACGAACCTTTCAGACCCGATCCAGATATGGACGTTGCAACAGTAGTACCATTTCCAGGCATACTCTTATGAACATCGACGCATCGCTGTTGCACCGAAACCTTTACTTTCTGCCGCACAGCAGGACCTTTACATGTCTTCATGTGCGTTTTCATATTATCTTTTCTGGCAAACTGCTTATGACATTTCTCACAAACAAACATTTTACGATATAGGTTCTTGGCACATTCTCTCTTCTCATGCCGTCGAGCATTGCTGCTGTTTGAGAAAATCTTGTCACATTAACAGCACCGATGTTCGTTAACTGTAGTCGATTCGGCATCCATTGAAGTCTCCATCGAGGGCGAAACGAAGTTCGTCGAGTTTTCCTGCACAGCCAGCACTACCGGCATTAAAGTCTCTTCTGCTGGTGGTATCGCGTCTGATGAAGTCTCCTCCAGTGTTGTCGCCGTGGTTGTCAACGGAATCTGCTCCTTCTCCGTCGTAGCTGTCGTCAAGGTTCCCGTAGACGATGGTACAACCTCCATCGAGTTCGACGTTAAAGTCGGTAAAGATGCCATCGAGTTCGCAAGAACAGGTAATTACGTGATTAATGCACCAGAAGAAACAAACTAGGTGATCCGTACACCGTCGTCGTCAGTTACAAACTGAGCAACCTGCTGTCTAGGACTCGCTTATATACATGCACCGGATGGAATAATACGCTAGTCAAATCAATTACAATTTATTATAATAGGGTAGACTGGGGGAAATCGGGTCAATTTTTTGAAATTCCTGAATAAGTATAAAACCAAAATTAATTTACCATAAAATTATCTACAGTAATATCAGTCATACATTTATGTAAATATTTACATACATACATTAGCAAACATTCCTTACGAATTGACATTAAACTTGATAAAAGGAAAATGAAATGTTTTGACCCGATTTGGACAGAAGTGGGGTAAATCGGATCACAAGTGGGGCAAATAGGATCAAAAGATTTTATTTACTGTTTTGACAGACACATTCCGCATACAAACTGTTTACACTGAAAAGCATTGACACAGCGCTCATGGTACCACATTTTGCAAGACTAGCACTCAATCCAGTATCCAGCAGTGCAGCTTCTGATGTCTTTGTATGCAATTTGGCACATGTTGCAGAGAAAATCTTCCTCATCATCCTGGCCTTCTTCCAAAATTTCCAACTCGGATGTGTTTTTAGTTTTTGTTCGCTTCTTCGTCTTCAGAAGTTCAATCTTGCTTTGCTTGGAACTTAATTTAACACCTGCTTCTTGCTTTTCAATTTCCTGGATTCCAACAATGTGCGATTCTCTTTTGACAGTAGCCTTAGAGAAGCAACGGTTTTTCGTTCACCTATTCTCTTTGGTGTTAATTTTTCCGGTGTTGGTAACAGGCATGTCACTTCTTCTGTGGTGCTCCTTCCACTTACATCTTTGGCAGTGAACTCGTAATTATATATTTACAGGGATAATATTTTCATTATTTTAACATGTCCTAAACTTTAATATTATTATAAGTACTTACAAATTTTAACTATAGTTAAAGTTATGTGCCTTAAATTCATTTTTTCCACTTATTTAGAATAGGTCTTAACTTAAAAATTGAGAAAGAAGAATAAAGTGCTTCACAATTTATAGCAAATATAAGAAGCGACCCGATTTCCCCACTGTATGCAGTGACTCGTTTTACCCCAACGGCAGCGACTCGAGTTACCCCATTTCGCACTTTAAAAGAAAGAAAAATATTATAAATTCTGTAAAACATATAGAGCTTCAGTAATGTAGAATAATTTTAGTGGGGTACATATTTTCGTACTCCATTACTTAAACTACAATACTATTTCGAAATGCGAAAGTAAAGGCTTATTTGAAACAAAATAAAACTTACATTGTTAAGAAATTTCCACTTCAGGACTACACAGGTTCGGGTTCATGTCGCACAAACTACCAGAATGTTGTTACAGACGATGTTCGCCTTGTAGTGGACGGTTGTATAGACAGATAGCAACACTCTTTGGTAGGTTCCGTAGACTCCAGTTCATTCTTTCGGCCCAAGACAGCAGATCTTATTACGATGACCCGGTTTACCCCATGACCCGATTTCCCCCGGTCTACCCTACTAGAGTCAAAACAACATTAAAAATAGAAGCACCATCAACAAAATGGAAGCACATTTGGAAGCACCGACAACGAAAAAGCAGCACATTTGGAAGAACCGACAACGAAAAGGTAGCACCATCAACGAAAATGCAGCACATTTGTCATTGACTCCAATATTCATTGGCTCCAATATCCATTGGCTACATTAATTCGCTCGCTCCAATATTACATTGGCTCCAATATTCATCGGCTCCAATATTCATGGGCTCCAATATTCATTGGCTCCATCAGTCATTGACACCAACAGTCTTTTGGTTCCAAAAGTCTTTTGGCTCAAAATATATTTGGCTAGAATTCTTCGAGTCTAAGAGACTATGCGGCCACATGGATACGAGTCTTAAGAGTGGTATATACCCCCTTTTAAAACCAGTTATACATGCGTCCACTACTAGCCTATTTTCTCGAGAATTATGATAGCTACAGCTTTCAGATTATTAATCTGACGAGAAAAGTAATGCAGTTTTTCCAATATAGTTTTATATTTTGGAAATCGTGACGCAAAATATATTGAAAAAAATGGTAAAAACAAGAAATTCGTTGACGAATTTCTAGTTATTCGATGAGAAAAATGAAAATTTGAATCTATATTGGAAAAGATTATATTTTTCTGAATAAAATGGTATATTAAAAGTATAAGGTCACAGCATTAAATATCTGTGTATTTGGTTAGGAAAACTGGCTAATTTGGCATTTTTAGTGTCTGCCTTGTGCTGCTCGACGGGAAAGTTGACGCCAAGCTCCGGGAAGACGAGCAGGGTGGGGATGACACTGACACGCCTCAACGTCGCCCGCGGTAGGGGAAGTGCTGATCTGTAACGGTGATAAACCTCCTCCTCCCTTCTTCCTCCTCCCGCTACACAGCAACACCATTTCTCTAAAGGATTCATAGTCCAGGCATTTTATGAGAAAAAGGGGTCGATTTATGGACAAATTGCGAGAAAAGGTTTTACTATATCAAAATTTGCAGACAAATTTGTAGAATAACATATCCAAAATCCACCGAAATCCACTTTATTTTGGTAACGTTTTTCCCGGGATTTGTCCCGGAAAAATGCGGAATAAATTAATAACTGTAAAACGGTGCGTTCTACGAAGAAAGGTATAGACACTAAAATTAAAGAGAGCCAAATTTACCATAACATATCAAAATTTTACAAACATTCATTAATAACTACTGTTTTGTTTTCTGGAATTCGTCACGGAAAAACCTAAAATATTGAAATAAATTGAAAATGGCGCATTTTACAGCATGTTTCAGGACAAAGTTAAAGTAAACAACGATTTTCATAGTATATTGCAAATTCACAAAAATCAACACAAAATAGGTTTTTGGTTTTCCAGAAAATTTCCTGAAAAAAAAAAGGACAAAACGAAAACGTATCGTACGTCAAAGAAATTCGTGACTAAAATTAAAGACTTTTTTGTATTAAATATAATTTCATTTCAACAAAATCTGCTCATATATATAAATATATATTTACATATGTATATAGTTTTTTTTGTGACTCGTCCTGGAAAATCTTTAAAAATTCAATAAAACGAAAACGGAACATCGTATTGAAAAAGTTTCGGTGGGACAAACAGAAGCACACAAGATTTCCTATACCAGATCCTAAATTCACTGAAATCTGGTATATAGATTTTATTTTGTGATCGGCCACGGAAAAAGTATTGAATATGTAGGCAAAATAACAGAAAGCATTGTATCCCATGTAAAATTGTCGGATCCGAACTATATTTAATTTCCATAATATACAAGTATTTTAAAGTCACTTAAATTATATTCCTTTTTCAGTTAGTGATGTGTTAAAACGTTTTTGAAATCTACCAAAAAAAAATCAGACTCATTTCAACTGCTTATTGTTTGAAAGAAAAATTTGACACGTCCATTCTCACAAAACATATCATACAATTAAATTTACACAAGATTTCCAGTGACCTGTATCGAGAAGAAATAGAAAAATATACACACATTGGGATGCACTCTGTAACACACAATACTGAATAAATATGCATTAGGTAACATACATAAGTACTTTAATTTAAAATATAGGTTACCTAAACAAACATCAGCGTGATTTTATATTTCTATTAATGTTAAACTGATCCAAAAATTCGGAAAATAACCTGCATATCAGCTCGAAATGTTATTTAATAGAATCATCCTGTTTAAGAGCGTTATATACCCATTTTTAAAACCAGTTATACATGCGTCCACTACTAGCCTATTTTCTCGAGAATTATGATAGCTACAGCTTCCAGATTATTAATCTGACGAGAAAAGTAATGCAGTTTTTCCAATATAGTTTTATATTTTGGAAATCGTGACGCAAAATATATTTTAAAAAATGGTAAAAACAAGCAATTTGTTGATAATTTTCTAGTTATTCGATGAGAAAAATGAAAATTTGAATCTATATTGGAAAAGATTATATTTTTCTGAACAAAATGGTATATTACAAGTATAAGGTCACAGCATTAAATATCATTGTATTTGGTTAGGAAAACAGGCTAATTTGCATGGATATGTAGGAACACCCTACCTAAAAAGCCGTCACAGTAATTGCAGTCCTCGGGAGGTAATTCGCGCCGGTTTTTACAGGTTGATCCATGACAGTTTCCACAAGCCGAAGAACATGGGATGCCGTGTTTCCTACAACTGCAGTTGGATGCACCGCAACCATCTTCGTTGCAAGTGCACCTGATTACCTTCAAAAGGCATTCCATAACTGTTGGCTTGTCTGTCGAAATTGGCAAATTGTCTCCATCCCCATTCTTCTGGATTCATCTTAATTCCCTTCCATTCTTGTATCTGATAGAAAACCCTTAAGAAATGGAAACGAGCTGAAGCACTAGTTGGAGGTAACTGTTCTGGTTGTACACATTTAGAACTAGTAGCTGCATTCTCACTTAACACTTTACAACGCAAAGTGTCGAAAGTGTCACTTCTTGACCCATTGTACAGGCGTACTACAGCTGTTCTGCCGATTTTACAGTGTCTTCTTTTGACACACTGGGAATGCTATCTGAAAATACTTTCGCAAGTTGCCTGAAGGCACTGTCATTCTGGAGAAGATCCAATATTTTCCCCTTTATACCATAGATGTGTGATGTCGTGTCACATCCCATGAATGCATGACAGAAAAGAATATTACTACAAATTTCATCACCGAGCTTCAGCTTTAGCTCCTTAATGTGATATGTTTTCTTCTGCCTTTGTTCACTTTTTAAACACAAACAGTTATGTGATTGTGAGCCAAAATATTAGAGTAAAAGGACAAGTAAATCTGTGTCTGTTCCTATAACTATTGTCAATTGTTCTTTTGCACATTTAAAGCTTCTTGGACAATGTAAATATCTGCATCACCTGGTGCTTCGACAACAGGACATTTTCTTCGCGTACATGTATTGCTAATAACCTTAAAAATTGTCCTTTATTTCGCTCGTTCAAAAAAAAACATATCTTTACGGAGTGATAGCTGCATTTCTCCTGTGAATTCAACTACAGGTGATGCATTACCTCTTGCTCTTCTAATATGTGCTGTGTCTTTAGTACTGTGAGTTTTCCCATATCCATCAAATACAGTAGTTGCTAATCCATAATTTTTCAAGATGAAACTCACGTACAGCTGAGCGATCTCGTTGTATGTTGCAGTATGGGACCAAGGTAACTGATGAAGTAAATATCCTCCGTCAATGACATATTTAATTTAATTTTATATATTTTATCGTTTGCAGAGTTATAACACATGGATACATAAAATCACTCAGTACAAGGGAATGGGAATTCAATCGTATAAATAGTAACTACATATACCAGGACAATAGTACATAAATTTTAAGCACATTTTGATAAAGGTCAATTATATAATGCAATTTTGTTGCCCTTAATTTAATTCACGATTTATTTTGAAGTACGGTGCACGGTTTCCGTTTTTTTTTCTTTCGATAAATTTTTTCCGGGACATTTCCTGGAAAACAAAAAAAAAACAATTAAATGTTGATCTGTGTTAAATTCTCATATATTATGAAAAACATTGTTTACTTTATCTTTTTCCTAACCCATTATACTGTAAAGTGCACAATTTTCGATTTATTTCATTTTTAATATTTTTTCCGGGACTAATCCCGGAAAACGAAGCAGAATTTATAAGATGATTTTCTTGAACTTTGGATATGTTATGGAAAAGATAATGTTCTTTAATTTTTGTCTCTACAGGTTTTGTCGTCAGATGCACCGTTTTTCAGTTATTATTTTATTTCGCGTTTTTCCGGAACAAAACCCGGAAAAAAGTTACCAAAAGAAAGTGGATTTCGGTGGATTTTGGATATGTTATTCTACGAATTTTTCTGTGAATTTTGATGTAAAAAAAACTTTTCTTGCAATTTGTCCATGTTTTTTTCATATCTTTCCTGGACTATCATGGCGAGTAGCTTGAAAAGAATCTTCACTCGGTAGCAACCTACATTGTACAAGATTTTTAAGTCTGTTGATTCGTTCAATGGTTCGTTAATGCTGTTTGTGAGCTTTCGCATAATATAAAAAAGACGCAATTATCTGTTAGTCGGTACGCATGAAAAAAAAGCAAGACAAACGAATCGGTAAGTTAGGGCGACTTTATTTAAGTGCGAAACGGAAGAAAAGAAGAGCAACAGCTCTGATGGAGTACCAGAAACAAAGGTAAGATATAGCGATACCGATATTAATTTTTCTTTTATTAATGTAAAAGAACACCGGAGAATTCCAAACCCGGCTAAAAACTATTTTAAGAAACATATGTTACAAATTAGTTTGTACAATGCATTAAATTTTTTAGAAAAATCCGAAGAGTTGAAGAATATGGTGCAGCACAGTAACTGATCCCCAAACGGCTAACTTGACGGCTCATTTTTCTTTACCAAGATAAAGCAACGCAGAGAATGAAAATATGGTTCTGAATCCTGATGAGGAGTAAGTAGCCAGTGCTTTATACTACACAAACTGCGAACTGTATTTAACGATAACATTTAGAATTAGAATTTTATTACGTTCGGAGTCTAATGAAAGGCTTAAATTTTTCATATAAATAATTTTCAGTCCAGTAATTAACTTCTATGGATTTGTTTTAGGAAAATAATATATATACGCCTAGTGTTACGGACAGATTAAAGAAAAGTTAGATACTCGTTATTACTTTTGTATGTAAGTCATTGGAAGTTATTATGGCTTGACGACCATACATACGTCATCGATTATCAATTTCAATTAGTAATTTTAAAAAGTGAACTAATAGGGCATTAATCCAGTCCTAGAAAAGTCCATGTGATGTGAAAAATACTAGTGCTATTATAAAACAAGCCGAAAGATAATTAAATAAATCAGTATGGGCGAAGTTATGAGGGTGGGGGAATAATTGCGAGAATGGAAGGCAAGCTATTGATGACTCACTGTGTTCGGTTCCAAAAGACAGTTTCTTCATCCCCCACCTCATTTCCCTTGTTTGAGCGTGTCTCAGTTTACAAATGCGTTCGACTATCAACAAATTATTGTTACTTGTGGTAGCCGCTTGGCTGGAAAAATGCCAGGAATCCTTACTGCTGTATGTTGTAATATTCAACTGCGTCATTGGGTGATTTTCCATGTTTCCTTATAAAAAATATTGAGTGCGAAAAATTTTCCCCTTGTAGGCTTTCTAGTAAAGGACGATATACAATATGGCTCTCCTGCAAACAAAACATTCAGTAAATATATGATGACATAAATTATTATTGTTCCACGTAGGCATTTCTTGTTTTTGAATGTTACTTGTTTCTATGCAAGTTTGTACGTGCATGCATGTGTATGCCCGTATCTCGTGCTGTACTTACATTCTGGAATTAGACTTGTCATATTAGTGTACAATAAAACTCTCTTACATCATATCCCACACTTACTGATTAGTTTGCGAACAGTGGTAGTGTTTATAGGCAGGATTATAGAATTAACTGAATATGTCACTACCTTTAAAGAGAAATTCATCAACATTTTGAGCGGAACACACAACTATAAAATTGTACTCAAATATTAGAGCCAAAATAGGAAATTTCGTTACTTTTGGAATTTTGATACTCGACATGTCACAAATATATTTTGTTTTAATCTTTGCAGGACAGTCACCAAATCGTACGCCAAACTTCAGCCACCAATCCAACTGCTGGAAACGGAAGCCGGTGTTTTTCATTGGTCCACGGAAGTGTCTGACACCATCATCATAGAAAACAACATCGTTGAAAACTTAATAAAATGACGTATGAAATGAGCAGTATTCAACAGGAAAGAGAGGTATTTAGAACAAACATTTATCGCTGATTTAGAATTTTTGTAATAAAACGTTTGAACCTATTTGAAGCCAACAACAACCTGCTAGAACCTAGTAAGAGCCATAATATACTCTCATGACATACTTAATGTTCCATCAGTACAACATGGCAGGCAGTCCGAAGAAATAGTTATCAAACAGCTAGAAGACCAGGAAAAAATTAATATAAGTAAAGCTGGTCTTTTTATTGACCAAGAACACCCATTTCTTGCCGCAACATCCGATGTCCTTGTTGGCGAAGGCCGTCTCGTAGAAATTAAGTGTCCTGCTTCGGCATATGGAATGGACATAAATGAAGCCATGCGAGAAGGCAAAATAAAGTATTTGAAATATTCTGAAGAAAGTCCTACTGTCATTTCATTTAAAAAAGATCATGAATATTTCTATCAAGTCCAGAATCAGCTTCACATAACCAGAAGGGATATTTGCTAGTTAGGCATCTGTACTTCGAGCCAAAAGAAATTAAAAGTACCTATTGGAAATTTTCAGAGACGACACATTCTGGAAAGAAAAAAATGGAGCCAAAACTCGTTTTATTTTACACACTATGCGTTCTTCCGGAATTAGTTGATCCTAGACACACAAGAAATATGGAAATTCGGGATCCACCGCACATAACAGAGGCTATCAGAAGCCATAAGATAAAATGCATGGGAAAACGAAGATAGTCCGAAACAAAACCGAATATTACACCCTGATTACATTAAACGTGAACATTTTTCAAGCTTTTGCAGAACTTTCAAGAAAATGTTGGTCTTGGATAATCATTCAAACTAATTTTTATAGTGACCTGTTTGATTTATCAATCTAAGTCGCCTGCTCACTTAGCTTCATAAACTGTCACCTTTCATACTGGAAATTATTCTTGCTCATTGTTTCCATGAACCTTCATTTATAGTATGCCAGCACCTACATGTGCATAAGAAAGTATAGGCCGTGTGGTCACGTTCAGTGCCTACCTATAGAATCATTACCGTAATTATTTTGGACATGTAAAAAAATAAAATGTCTTACCTATAATGTAAGTTTTAAAGCTGAGTTAATCTTTCCAGAATGGTTAAATGCTCAAGTGAGCAATGGTGCTTCAAAATTATAGAAGACATTGCTTGTTTAGCTGAATAAATACTGAGGTGGTCGTAACTGTTACTTAGTTTGAAGGAAATAATTCATTTGGCAGCCAATTGAGAAATTTGTAAAATTTGTAAATGAGAAACAAGAGAATTTCCTAAAAAGAGTGTTCGGTATGCATAAACTTCTTGTCTTGTAAGTCCTAACAAAAAGGAGAAACGAAATAAATTTCGTTAAATAATGTATAATAGCGACCATAAAAATATTTTGCTTCAGTGGTAAGCAAAATTAAATTCTGTGTTTTGTTGTTTTAAAAGTGTGTGTGCATTAAATCAAATAGTATAAATGCCTGTCTAGTTAAAAATATAAAGCTTATGTACATTTTTTGTGCGTCACAGGTAAAACCAATTTGTGTGTATTTCTACTAAACTTGTTTAAATAATCTGTTGTCGTTTACTGTATCGGATTTATAAAATTATTTCTATTTAAGCATTTGTTTCTCTTAAGTACCTCTCTAAAGGCCATCTACATACTTTTAAGATTGTTGGACTTTTCTGCAAACAGTTTTGAAAAAAAATTTGTGATGTAAAAATATTTGTGTTTGAAATGTCTATTATACCGTACAGTTTTTTTTTAATTTGTCTTTCTTGGAAGTAAATCGTGCGCACGTTGGTTTAATTTATAGTGCTCTTTTTAAATTTCTTTGTCTTTTATAACATAATGAACATTGTCTATTGGTGTGAAACAAAATGTATGAATTACATGTGAAATAAATACATGTTTTTTAATGTGTAATTATGTAACGATTTCTTGTATAGTGCCTTTTTCTACCACGTCCAAATAAAATATATGCTACCTGCATGATAACTCATTGCCATGACACAAGTGAAACAATTATAAAGGAGATTTTTCCATCTTATAAAGTCACGAACACTTTTTTTTTTAAATAATACATAAGATGTATGTATTTCGAAACGCTTTTACAACTATCATTGACAGATGCGAGTTATAAAAAATACATAACATCGATTCGGGAAATATATTTAACTTCGGCAAGATTTGTTTGCAGAATAAGGTAAGTTAATGTTTCTTGGAGGATATGTAACGTTTAATATCCACGTGACTTCGAAAATTACGATGTAATGTCACTTTTCCCATTTCATGTAAAAGTTTGTGTTTTTAGCAAAAACAAAGTAATGCATTTTATCTTTTTTTTTACTTATGAACTACTAAACACGCGTAAAAAATATGCTACCATTACGATAAACATACTTTTCGCGTTATTTGACATTTGAGTTGAATGAAACGTGTGTAGCCACTGTTAGCTCGCGCGGCGCTCCGCTCCTACGGGGAAGGCAGGCAGGCAGGTAGCAATGCTGTCGAGACATCCCGACCCGTACCGCGCCGTCATGAGGAGGGAATGACCACGGAGTGAGGGAGGGTAAACCGAGTCTATCCCCTCCACCGACATCATTTCGCCAGGACGCGCTCCTAGTAGGCCACTCCTCCAAGGCTAAACTCCGCCCAGGCTAGAGGTATTTTGTGCTGCTCGCGCCGGATTCTGAGTAGCCGCTTCCCTATATACCACTCTTAAATGATCTAGCTGGTTACGAGTTATACATGGCTTGCGAGACTACAGAGCTACGAAGCTTCTAGTACACAAGTTTACGTGACTGCGAGGATACAGGACTACAAGTCTGCATGAGTACTTGACTACGAAGCTACTCGTCTACAAGGCTCCTGTTGCCGCATCTGTCTTCGACGGAATTTTCCTCTTTTGTTCCAACTGCTCCATCAGCATCGTGTTATAAGATTACAAGGTTGCTTGCTTACGTAGCTTCAAGTCTACGAGGCTCCAATGCATCATGACTACGAGACTACGAGCCATGAGGTTACGAGTCTATGTGATTGCGAGTCTTCAAGGTTACGTGATTGCGAGGCTATAAGACTACGAAGCTTCCAGAACGCATGGTTAGGAGACTACGAGGCTACAATTCAACGAGGTCCCAAGACATCATATCTACACGACTACGAGCCATGAGGTTACGAGACTACGTGACTGCGAATCTTCAAGTTTACGAGACTGCGATGCTACAGAGCTACGAAGCCTCTAGAAAACGAGTTTACGTGACTGCGAGGATAGAGGTCTACAAGTCTGCATGAGTTATTAACTACGAAGCTACTCGCCTACAAGACTCCAAATGCCGCATCTGTCTTCGTCGGAATTTTCTCTTTTGCTACATCTGCACCATCAGCATTATGTTATAAGATTACAAGGCTACTTGCTTACGTAGCTTCAAGTCTACGAGGCTCCAATGCATAATAACTACGAGACTACGAGCAATGAGGTTACGAGACTATCCGATTACAAGTCTTCAAGGTTACGTGATCGCGAGGCTATGGGACTACGAAGCTTCCAGAACGCATGGTTACGAGACTGCATGACTAATTGACCCCGCGGTTACGAAACTTCATGTCTCTAACTGTCTACAATAGCACTATTCAGTAGTGAGAGTTAATTTATCTCATGCAAAGGTACTTGCTGCAAGTAGTTCCGCTTTTCAACATCAGATGACGTCACGTGTTGCTTGCAGGTAAATAATATTTATTTCTTTTATGCGGGATGCGGGATGCTCACTATCGAACGCATAAGAAGGATGGCTTCGATAGTCTCCAAGGAGAAAAAAGTTCCTCCTTCCTGCTAGTGCTTCTCAGATTTCTCACGGTCCGCCATCTTGGATCGCGACGTCACGTCGGTCATCTTAGATGGGTGTGACCTTGACCTTTGACCAAAACCGCAGGAATGATCGCAAGCACACGGATTAACCATCAAAATATTGGCACGAATAATCAGGAGCACACGGAGAAAACCACCATAATATTGACAAGAATAATCAGAAGCACACGGAGAAAAACGACTAACGTTTTCTTTGATATTATAAAATTACAGGGGAAAAAAATTTAAAAATAAAAATAATAAAAAAAATTAAAAAAATACATAAACTGATTCTGCTAGCTTGTAAAATTATCATTGTTGTGCAATGAAAGAGTTCTTGTACAAGCCAGAATTTTATGTATTTTTTTTTATTTCTATATTATTTTTATTTTTAAATATTTTTTCCCCTGTAATTTTATAATATCAAAGAAAACGTTAGTCGTTTTCTCCGTGTGCTTCTGATTATTCTTGTCAATATTATGGTGGTTTTCTCCGTGTGCTCCTGATTATTCTTGCCAATATTATGATGGTTTTCTTCGTGTGCTCCTGATTATTCTTATCAATATTTTGATGGTTAATCCGTGTACTTGCGATCATTCCTGCGGTTTTGTTCAAAGGTCAAGGTCACACCCATCCAAGATGGCCGCCGTGACGTCGCAATCCAAGATGGCGGACCGTGAGAAATCTGAGAAGCACTAGCAGGAAGGAGGAACTTTTTTCTCCTTGGAGACTATCGAAGCCATCCTTCTTATGCGTTCGATAGTGAGCATCACGCATCCCGCATAAAAGAAATAAATATTATTTACCTGCAAGCAACACGTGACGTCATCTGATGTTGAAAAGCGGAACTACTTGCAGCAAGTACCTTTGCATGAGATAAATTAACTATCACCACTGAATAGTGCTATTGTAGTCAGTTAGAGACATGAAGTTTCGTTGCCACGCGGTCAATTAGGGCGCGGTTACACGGGAGTCTGAACTACTTCAGGTGAACATGTTCAGCTGTTGAGTGCGGTTACACACAGTCTGAACATGTTTCGTTCGAGGCCATTTCTCATTTAACTTAAACAGGTTGGCAAAGTAGTTCAGATCGACATATCTTCTACATTAGCCTCTGATTGGCTGGTTAGAATATAAACAGTCTTTTGCAGAAATTCTAGATGGAAAGTGTTTCTGGCACAAGTTCGAGTAATATTTTACCGAATGCAACAAAAAAACCAACAGATAATTATACATATTTTTTAATTTATCCTGACCTTAATTTTCTTAAAACTGAGATAGGTACTCTCGCTCAAAAAATAATAAAAAATAAGTTTAAAAATTTTACTGTGCATGTTCATGTTTGAATTCCCGATTTGTAAAAAAATATTGAGTAATATGTAAACACATTTCATTTCTGCTGATAATGCTGTATAAACAAGTGAGAAAATCCCGCGTTTTCTGGATGCAATTAAAAAATAGAGATCAACAACACAGTCATTCGTTGACAGTAGACAATCGGTTTTAGAGCTAAACACACTTTTCATCAACTACCGTGTAACCGCACACTTTCGCGTTTGTAAACGTGTTTACTTAAACATGTTCACCTGAAGTAGTTCAGGGTCCCGTGTAACCGCGCCCTTAGTCATGCAGTCTCGTAACCATGCGTTCTGGAAGCTTCGTAGTCCCATAGCCTCGCGATCACGTAACCTTGAAGACTTGTAATCGGATAGTCTCGTAACCTCATTGCTCGTAGTCTCGTAGTTATTATGCATTGGAGCCTCGTAGACTTGAAGCTACGTAAGCCAGTAGCCTTGTAATCTTATAACATAATGCTGATGGTGCAGATGTAGCAAAAATGAAAATCCCGACGAAGACAGATGCGGCAATTGGAGCCTTGTAGGCGAGTACCTTCGTAGTCAATAACTCATGCAGACTTGTAGACCTCTATCCTCGCAGTCACGTAAACTCGTTTTCTAGAGGCTTCGTAGCTCTGTAGCATCGCAGTCTCGTAAACTTGAAGATTCGCAGTCACGTAGTCTCGTAACCTCATGGCTCGTAGTCGTGTAGATATGATGTCTTGGGACCTCGTTGAATTGTAGCCTCGCAGTCTCATAACCATGCGTTCTGGAAGCTTCGTAGTCCTATAGCCTCGCAATCACGTAACCTTGAAGACTCGCAATCACATAGACTCGTAACCTCATGGCTCGTAGTCTCGTAGTCATGATGCATTGGAGCCTCGTAGACTTGAAGCTACGTAAGCAAGCAACCTTGTAATCTTATAACACGATGCTGATGGAGCAGTTGGAACAAAAGAGGAAAATTCCGTCGAAGACAGATGCGGCAACAGGAGCCTTGTAGACGAGTAGCTTCGTAGTCAAGTACTCATGCAGACTTGTAGTCCTGTATCCTCGCAGTCACGTAAACATGTGTACTAGAAGCTTCGTAGCTCTGTAGTCTCGCAAGCCATGTATAACTCGTAACCAGCTAGATCATTTAAGACTCGTATCCATGTGGCCTCATAGTCTCTTAGACTCGAAGAATTCTAGCCAAATATATTTTGAGCCAAAAGACTTTTGGAACCAAAAGACTGTTGGTGTCAATGACTGATGGAGCCAATGAATACTGGAGCCCATGAATATTGGAGCCGATGAATATTGGAGCCAATGTAATATTGGAGCGAGCAAATTAATGTAGCCAATGAATATTGGAGCCAATGAATATTGGAGTCAATGACAAATGTGCTGCATTTTCGTTGATGGTTCTGCCTTTTCGTTGTCAGTGCTTCGAAATGTGCTGCTTTTTCGTTGTCGGTGCTTCCAAATGTGCTGCTTTTTCGTTGTCGGTGCTTCCAAATGTGCTACCTTTACGTTGTCGGTGCTTCCAAATGTGCTTCCTTTTTGTTGATGGTGCTTCTATTTTTAATGTTGTTTTGACTCTAGTATTATAATAAATTGTTATTGATTTGACTAGCGTATTATTCCATCCGGTGCATGTATATAAGCGAGTCCTAGACAACAGGTCGCTCAGTTTGTAACTGACGACGACGGTGTACGGATCACCTAGTTTGTTTCTTCTGGTGCATTAATCACGTGATTACCTGTTCTTGCGAACTCGATGGCATCTTTACCGACTTTAACGTCGAACTCGATGGATGTTGTACCATCGTCTACGGGAACCTTGATGACAGCTACGACGGAGAAGGAGCAGATTCCGTTGACAACCACGGCGACAACACTGGAGGAGACTTCATCAGACGCGATACCACCAGCAGAAGAGACTTTAATGCCGGTAGTGCTGGCTGTGCAGGAAAACTCGACGAACTTCGTTTCGCCCTCGATGGAGACTTCAATGGATGCCGAATCGACTACAGTTAACGAACATCGGTGCTGTTAATGTGACAAGATTTTCTCAAACAGCAGCAATGCTCGACGGCATGAGAAGAGAGAATGTGCCAAGAACCTATATCGTAAAATGTTTGTTTGTGAGAAATGTCATAAGCAGTTTGCCAGAAAAGATAATATGAAAACGCACATGAAGACATGTAAAGGTCCTGCTGTGCGGCAGAAAGTAAAGGTTTCGGTGCAACAGCGATGCGTCGATGTTCATAAGAGTATGCCTGGAAATGGTACTACTGTTGCAACGTCCATATCTGGATCGGGTCTGAAAGGTTCGTCTACATCAGCACGGTATCCTTGCAGCTACTGTGATATGTCGTTCACATTTTCCCATGATGCACGAAGACATGAGCGGAGCAAATTCAAAAAGAATCCTTCTCGTATACAGTTTCGATGTGATGATTGTCATGAATGGTTTACTCGAATTGATAGTTTGCGACTACATGCGAAAATATGTAAAGGTGAAGTCCGTGTGCCTACTGCTGAATTACCTGCAGACATTTCGACTCCTCGCTTTAGATTGAAGGCTAGTGAGCGTACAATCAAAAAACAGATGCGCAGCAACCGATTGCTATGACGTCTGAACATGGACCTAAACCTAAGACTGTGTTCGGAGCATTACAAGTGAACGATAATGGCTTCTACTTGGCGCAGACTGCGTTTCGTGGAACATTGAAGGACTACTATTATCTAAATACTTTCGGTGAGTCGAAGGACATTTGTACTTTTCTTAATGATATCAGACAGAACATAATCAATCAGCTTACTGATGACGTAGCAACGAACGGTCCATTAAAATATAACTTGTGGTTGTACTGTCTATATGGAAAGCCATATCCGTTCGATGACAAAGTGAAAAAGTGTTCATTCAAGACATCGGCTGCAGTAATTTACAGTTCTAACGATGTGAAGCAAACTGTTAAACACGGTGTCCGGAAACTCGGTCAAGAAGAGGAGAACTATGTCAGTAAAGGTTCTGGTTGGACTCTGTCTAGTATAAACCGATTGGAGCTAAGAATTAGTCATTTCACACCGATGCGGAACTAAATGATTGATTATAAATTTGCTAGCTTTCGTAAGTGATCCTGTAGTAGAATAGAAATTATGTAATAAATATTATGTTTGTAAAAGAACTTGCTGTGTTTAATTCCTCGAACCTGTTATATTATGTTAAATTGATGTTATATTTAATTTTTTTTGTATCGGCCTGGAATCGAACCAAGGACCTTAGTCGACCTAATTAATCAGTATATAGATTGAAAATTTATTTAATGAATTTTTAACTTTTTCCCGAATCTCTAGCATTAAAATTACGAATTTCCAATATGGTGTTCTTGATGTCTGGTAGGATGATGGTAGTAGAGGATTTAAAGTCTCTTTACGAATGTTGACCATGGTTTATTGAAATTATTATTATTTTTTTACATAAAATTAAACATTATTGCATCGATCGGGTATCGAACCGAGGACAGTAATCGATCGAATCAATATGTAAATTAATGAGTGATTTATTTAATGAATTTTGGAACTTTTCCCGAATTTCTAGCTAAATAATTACGGATTTTCAAGATGGCGGCCAATTTTCAAGATGGCGGGTGTCACAGTAATAAATGATTACTGCACTCTAGCGGATAAGAATTAAACTAACATGTCATCAGCGCACTCTCGCCGACGGTACAATGATGATGGCTTCCAGCATCGAAGACAAGATGGCGAACGTGACTTCATGTTACCTGACGTTATATATGCTTTGATAAAAAAAAGTGGTGGGAGTCAGTATGCCAGCAGCCACCGCGGGGGAAGGTTCTGTCGCCATTTTTTAATTTTTTTGCCCTCGTCGGGTTCGAACGGAGGACTCCGAGCTCCGTGTCGTAAAAGTACAATTTTTTATAAATAAATTATTAAAATTTTATTATTTAAATTTTTGTATAAATTTTAAAAAAATTTTCATTAAAATCGGATGATAAATAAAAAATTTAAAGATGGCGGCCGTAACGGAAATTGCAACTATGACGTCATTTTTTAAAATGGCTGCCGTGACATCCTTATTTTCAAGGTTGGCGGCATATAAGCGGCTATCTCTTAGGAGTTTTAAGCCGCTTTCAGGCATTTCGGTGCTTTCTAAGACAAATTAACATTTGAGGATTTTCGAAATCCTAATTTTTGGATTGTGGAATTTTTTGAGGTTTTTTGGCGGAATTCTTTTCCACAGAAATGTAAATTTTGACGATTTTTGAGGAATTTTGGGCAATTTTTGCCTAATTTTGGCGTATTTTGAGGGTCAAAGGTCAATGTCCTACTTGTCCCGTTACTCTGTGTCCCGTTACGCTCTTCCAAGATGGCCGCCGTGTCGTCACAATCCAAGATATGTGGCTCGGCTCTCGGCTCCACACCCAGAACCCAGTCCCCGGATGCCCTATTATATAGCTACTACTTGTTAGAATAGAGGTTTTAATTATGTGACTTTATTAATTTTACAGCCAAACTTTTTTTCTTCTTTTTTTCTTTTTTTTAAGCCCCTGTTTTATAAAAAAACAGTTTGTAATTGTTTTTTTTAACTTTACACTTGACTACCTATTTCTGTACTTTAAGGTCTCTGTTATGACGCCAGCCCCATCGAATTCTGTCAAGTCATTCAGATCATATTATTGTCTTTATACTCTCGTCATACATTTAAAATGCGATCTTAATTGGTTCATTTTCTTGTACGTATTGTTACGAGTGGGAAAACCGGATCGAGAAGAATAGCCGAGATAATTAACAAGAATTTTATTTATTACTTAATATTAATAATATTAAGTTATAAACATTCGTCTGTCCATAAATTAATCACTTATTCATTTAGTCCACTATTCACTCTCCTCACTGGAGCTCGGCTCGACAGTGGCTCTGTATACTGCTCGTCTCTTACCGCACCTCTGTCCCAACACACTGCCTCACTACTCACTCGTCCGTCGCACACAGCACAGTCCCGGGTGTTCCGGTCCCCGACGCACCAAGATTCACGCACGAGGCTCGTCGCTCGTCGTCCGCTATCGCTCGCCAAGTGGGTCTTTTGCCCTCCTCACTTCCCTGCTCTCGCATTGTCGCTGCGATGGTTCGCGCCTCCGTTACTCCCGCGCTTCTCGCCGCAGGCCGGTCTCCGTCTGAAATACTTGCCATGTCCCGAGCGTTGCGTCATCAGCATCACCATTCGAAGCTTCGAGAAAAAACGGCGTACCAGTTACGCTACTTCACGCAGGCGGGACTCCGGATACGTGCCGAACCCTCGAGAGACGCAGAGATCTCTGGGTTCGATTGCAAAGCGTTGGAAAAGGAGGACAGGGGTAGCGAGGCACCACTGCTAATCGGATCAGGCACTTATAGCGGTAATGTACATAGGGATGGGTGCTACCCCAGGCATGCGTGCCGACTGGCCGGTCAGGCTCATCGCTTGATATGCATAAAACTTTCGATACATCTACTTAAATAATTGTTTGGATATAAAATTATTTTTATTGCCTTTTTTTCAATAATATGATACATAACTTTTCTAATTGTGAGGGAGGAATAAGTTTGTTGGTAATCTCGTACACTCGACTCAAGTGACATAACGGCGCGAGGCGTAGCGGAACCAGCCGGTGCGACGCTCGTAAACTTGTAAACGCCATTAACGCCCGATGAGGCCGGACAGACCGCCAATGTCTCCCGCCGCACCGCAGGGGAGAGACCGACCTCGGACACTGCGCTGGACCGCGGCCGGCTGGTGGCCACGGCAGCGGCGCGCCGTTAATGAGGCCGGTAGTTTGTGGAGGCGGTGAAGATGAGAATCACTATCCACTCCCTTACCCCATTCCCCACCATCACCACCAACCCGTCACGACGGACAAAAATCTACTTTACGCGTGGAACAGCGATCTTTTATTTTAATGAGCCAGAACATGAGCTCTTGCCGGGATGTCAGCCACTACAACCACGAGAGCACGACACATGAAATAAAAAAACTGAAGTTCGCATGTGCTGCTATTGAACTTAACTTTGCAACAGACAAAAAATCTATATTCATGTTCGGCAAGCTGCCTCCTTGATATTTACAAGAAACGTGTTTTTCTCTGTCATCTCTTTAAAGAACAAATAACGACTTGTATTATGTTGATGAATATTCTTATTTTAATCAAAAAAATATATGCAAATACATATTTAATATTTAGTGTTGGGTACAACGTTTGTCACTTTTTTTTTACTTATGAAAAAATACTTAATACAGAAGCAATGGAATTTCCAGGAAAAGAAAGAAGGCATGAAGAAATATTTATTTGATTCATTACCATTGTATTTTTTTCATTTTCGTTTAAAATAACATTTCCAATATCTTTGCGCAAAACTGTATGCTCAACAAAACTTCTTATGGATAAAATAATTTTAACAAAATAAAACTAAAATACGAAAAGAAAAAAAACACCCTGTTTCAGCGGTTACGCCACTATTAACACTCAGCATAGTAATTGGTTTTTTACAGTTTTGATAACTAAAGGTAGGTAGGTATACGTTTCAAAAATAAATTTTTTTTTTTTTTATATTGCAGATCATTTTTTTTTTCATCTTTGACATTTCTCGTTGTCATAGAACGTTGCAAATTCAAATCTTAAACGACATGCTCTTAAATAATATACGTTTGATTTCCACCTTTGATGAACCTTAGGAAATGCTTTATAAGATCTATGTCTCGCCTATATTCCAAACAAACGAAGACGACTTTAAATATAATTATCATGCAGGGAAAATTTTGGCAAAGACCATGTGTTAAACATATTTGAGTGTATTTATATTCTTTATAATGAAAGTATTGAGTTTTTCCAAGTTGCACATACAAATGTAATGAATAATCTACATATATAATTTTATTGCTTCCATTAAGATTTTTCTACAGCGCCGTAACACTATTGCTCTCAAACAATTGATGTATTTATCACTATAAATTGTTAGCATTATATGTGTGTGTGTGTACAATGTATGAACTCGTTTACTACGTTTCGGATCAATGACAGTACCTCTTGTAAAATATCGGAAAAGAATGAAACTGAAATTGTAATATGTTATGTTACCAGTGAGCAAAGAAAAAATCCATACACAGGCGAGTTGAAAAGGGGAGAGAGATATATAGCGCGAGATAGAGGAGAGGTGTTTATATACGTGTGATAATTAAGTGACTTATTATATCGAAATTTAATGCATGATCTTGTCAGGATAATGCGATTGGTATGCCCAAATTCAATAGCGTTTCATAATTTTGTGTCTGTTCGAAAATTAATTTTATTATAACGAGAGAACCACGAAAATAAGCTGACAGTAAACATTATATATGTGTGTGTGTGTATTCGTGTGTATCGAGAATCTACATGAGAAAAAGGTTTATAATATTGTCTGCATTTCAACAGTACCATTGAACAATATTTTTTTTCTTTATTTTTAAAAATTATGTTGCTTTCAGCGACATATATATAGGTTATATCATCTTCGTAGATTCATTTTAAGATGGAATCAACTTGAATAAATATATGAAATCTCAGAAAACCTTTCTTGTAAAAAATACTAACCAAATAAAAAAATACGTGTAGAGATTCATACAATAAGTATAAAGTATATCTCCTTGCTCGAAAGAAATATCCTCTCTCCGACGTAAAATACGTTAAATTCTGATAAAGTTTTCTGGTAGAAGCACTATGAATAAGAAAGATAAGATAATGGCAAGGAAAATTTCTTTTTCTGAGTTTTAAAAATGTCGGTGAGAAAAGCAAACATTTACGTCGCAACTGAGGTGGCTTTCTACGGGATAAGTGCTATCAGCGTTTCATTTTTTTGCGACGAAACTTGCTTCAGTGTACCTGAAAATTACTTTACTTGTGGCTTGTTGTTTACTTTATCTCAGAAAGTGACTCTGTAGCTATTTGTTATTTTTCCAACCAATGCTATCAATCACATAATTAAACGTCATTTACATTCATCTGTAATGTGAAAACTATTTATGCCCTCTGGTAAATTTACTTCTAAAAAACGACAAAGCAACTTTTCAAAGTAATAAAACTCACTAAACAATCCAAAAATGGGTATTTTTTTCTCTTTGATTGCTTGTAAAAAACTGAAACTGATACTGAATCAGAAAATCAACTTAAGAAATTAGCTATTTCTAAACTGTGAATTTATTTCCGCACGTGTTTTTTCTCACGAAAATTAATATATATTGTAGCAAACTGTAACAATTTTATCAGAAGACACTCTCGATACCACAAAATTTATTAATTTTTATCAGATATTGTATACTTTCCAAATTATCCATAAACACGATTATATTTCGGATGCATGTCTTTCCATAATTGCACGCAAAGAAAAAAGACACGACTCCACCAGTGCCCGCGCGACGTATTATTTTCGTGAACTACCAGCTTCTTTTTTTTTCTTGTACTCATTCCGATATTACTTCAAATTTTGTGACGCCAAAATTTCACGAAAGGAAAATATAATCGTGCAGTCACACTCTCAGTAAGAAAAAATTAAAATTATATATTATTTTGAAGTCTCTATGATGATAATCTATACAGATTTGATGATGATTGGGTGACCAACTCTAAGGCTGGTTTAAATCCTCAGCCATTGCCCCGTGGAAGGGGTATCTGTAATTTTCTTAAATCCTTAAGCATTTAACGGGTACGCAAAATGTATAACGTAGTTATGTAAGTTAATTGTCCATCGGTCACGTAAACTGAAGTGTAACTGCTCTAGAACAAATATTACACATGAGAAATCCGATAGTGAAATTCTGAAGAAGTACAGACTCTACTTAACACTTGATCTTAAAACTACCATGACAGAGATAGGTGGCGTAGTGGTAAGACACTAGACTGTCTTTCATGAGCACTCGTATTTTAATAATGGAACAGAGGTTTTAATTTCAGTTTTCCACAGTTTTAAATTAATTAAGGCTAAAATTCTCATCGACATGGGGGTTATCAGAGACGATGCAATGGCATTGGATTGGAATGGAGCATTGACGGAATGAATGGATGTAGATGAGGGGAGAAGGAGTACCCCGAGAAAAACCCTACCGGTTCACTTCCACCACGTTTACCATTTGCGAACCATCCGGATTTGACCCCGCCAGGAATATAACACTGCTGGGATTGGTGGGAGGAAGGGTTGGCTCACCGGGTGGTCCACCACCGTGGCTTCTTCAGGAGAATCCTGAGATTGTCCACGCCCAACTTCTTACGGAATGTTCCGTGCTTTGTGTTCGCTTTGCGTTTCCGCCGCTTGAAGAGTGTTTAGACGGTGCTTCTTCGGACACTCGTCGTTGGCTTCTTTTATCGCTCTCTCAGAGCGAATTACTGGCGAATAAAGACGTTAAAGTTGATCCTTTCAGACGGTGCCACTATAAAAATGCAAGAAGATGCCAGCGTTTGGTAGGAAGTTTCGTTGGTACAGTAGTTCAGATTGTAATACACTATCAAGCTTCACATGATGGTGTTAGGAACTACCAGCCACTGTTGCGCTTTGTGCTCGAGGTCTTCAAGATCAAATTCTTGATTCATTATGCAAAAAAAGGTACAAAATTAGAAGTTTTGGCGGTATTCCCCATCCACAAAGGAGGAGGTCCCGCAAATGTACACAGTGCCCAGCTGCTTCGTTAGCTACCGTGTTGACACGGCACTTCTCGTGTAGGTAGGACTGCTCAACTGCAACTACCTCAGCGACCGCTGGATGGGTCAACTTCATTTTTTAAGACGCCAGCGAATGTAAGAAGCAGCATCTGTTTTGCAGTTTCAACATCGGATTCACCGGCGAACTAAAAAACTGCCTACAAAATAATAATAAAAAAAAGCATCGTGCATGTAAATCTATCTGGGTACACATTCAGTATGTAGAGCTTCAGATGGAATCAGGCAATGTGAAAACTGCTCAAGATATCCGAGCAGAGTCTGTTTACTAAAAGCATTTAAGATAACGCTAAGGCCGGATGAGAGTTCTGTTTCCGTATGTTTTTTTTATTAAACTGTATTTTTAGATGAGTGAAAATGGCTCAAATTCGTGTTTTCAGAATAATTTTTAGGTAAGAAACATTAATGTGTAGAGGGTGCAGCATGATAGTGCCGACGATACGTAGTGTTCCTAAGCGGGCACCCATGTAAGTATGTACTAACCACGCTCGTCGATGCTTAACTTCGGACAGATTCTTGAAAAATTTAAGGGACTCGCTTTACACCTTTGCCTTTTTTTCTCCAGCACATAATGTTACGGTGCCGATTAAATCTCATAGTTGCTTTATACACATATTGCGTGCCAGTTCAGAGAATTGCGCTTAAGCCTGTATCACACGATGGAAGGTTTCATTCAGGCTCCGCTAGAAGCTTCCAGCTAAACTGACAGCCAAGCCTCCACGGCAGTAACTATGGATGTTTCGATGGAAGTAACTATCGCACGTAATATTGCGACTGCTTTAGGCTTGGCTTGTGAGAATAGTTTTATTATGATAGTTATATTATTTTTGTAGGTAGAGACCACATGTTCACAGAGTATTGAAACAATAAATATGATAACTTCAATCCTTCATAAATAAAGATTATTTTTTTATCACTAGGGGCACACTACCACTTCATTCTGGTTGGATAAAATTTCCACCTTCTACGAAACCTTCAACAGAAATTCGAACAAGACCGATTACAAAAATCTTGGATGAAAGCGGCCAATGCTCGTGTAATTCTTCCACAGAACCATCCAACGGAGGACCTACCAAGGGAACTTCCATCTTGTGACGCGGCCCTCAGGAGCACCACAAACACGGCCCTGCAGAGCGATAAGGGAGTACCGTGGCCAGGCTCCGCTGCGGGCATCCAGCCTGACGAGGGTCGGCGCGCGGCGGGGACAATGCAGCGCTCCCCTGGGGCTGCGAGCTGCTTGTTAGCGCAGGAGCAGGCGACTGGACACCGCCCGGCGGGTCCCGTGGTCGCGGAGACAATGGGCCGTCGCGCTCGTAACGAACCTTCCCGCTAACGAGATGACAATACGACCACGGGCGCGGGAATTGCTGACGTTCGCCTCTGAGAACAGCACATTCGAGCTCCAGGCTGACGGGGGCCCCACGCCATCCCCTTTTATCACAGCTGCCAGGGAGGAAATTTGTAGGATTCGCATGGACGGCCCCCGGAAAGTCGCCGTTACGAGGGTTGGAAAAAAAAGGGGGGAGAGGGCACGAAAGGCTTTGCACGTGGAGTTAACCACACAAGTTATATCTGGTCAAAGTGCTAACATATTTATACTGCACATATTTTGGTGTATATGCATGTGATAAGCAGAAAACGTAAAAATTTACACAACGTTTTTTTTCAAAAAACATAGCTTTTGTCATAAAACCCGATTCACAGCCATGCTTTTGGAAGTGCAAGCTCTGTGAGGGGGATTCTTAGTTCCAATGGGGCCCGGGCCAAGCTGCCCCCCCCCCCCCCACACTAGAGATCTACGCCCATGACTGGTTCATTTGAGATACCAACATTTCTTAAGATAAAGTAGCACAACGTTCGTAGAATTGTAAACTTCATTTTGGCATGAAAAAGAATTTATTTTTGAAGCTTTTATTTTAATTCTCTCGGAAGGGCCACCAATACACCTTTTTGCACGGGGTAGCTATTCCATAACCCCCTTCTAACACTATTAAGGCCTCACCCAGAATATTATAGCCCCGCCAAAGTTAATTGCCCGAGAAACTGTAAAGTTTACATCTGTCGTGGGTTTTTCCAAAAATTTTAATTTTGTTTGTTATGTAAACAAACTATTTTTCAAAAATTGCATTAATTCTCTTGGCAAAATCGAGAAATTTTTATATAAATTAATTTGAAAAGTGTTTGCACAAGCTTTGATAAATTATAATTGCGAGTGACTCGCTGTCCTTAATTCCCTGGATTTAATCATTAGTGGCCTTTCAGCAAGTTGAAGCTGATGTCCGCTGGCCAGCCTGTATCTGTCTGCATGAAGATGACCAAGTCTTTGAAAACATTTACTTGTTGAGACATGTTGAGCACGAGCACGTGCATTTCTAAGCTAAATGGAGCGTTGTGAATTGCATCTACCCCAGAGGACTTGAAAACATATCTTATCGTGGTATGCACGACGTGTTTGGTAAAATAAGTTCAAGCCATGAAGTTATGTTTAATAAAGAGGTAAGTTATATTTCACACCGTCTTAATTTTGAGACTGCGTGCAACCATTATTTCCGCGGTGAGCACACCGTTATTCCTGATTTATTCGCCGGGCTCTGGGGTGAAATACTCCACGTGCTGCGCAGAAGCGGAACCACGCACACGCACATGTACGCACGCACACACACACGCCAACGTGTGTGCACACGCATTGAAGAGAAATGAGTCGAGGTGTAGCGCTGGCGCAATAACGGCTGTGAGAAAAGAGCAGTATTTTCTCCAGGATACCATTGCACGCGTCGTAATAACAGCATTACCATAGTAACAATGTAAGTACGTATATAGCATTTCTAGAGCCTGGTTTACGCCTACCGAATAGCTACCGTGGCAATTGTGAGATTACGAAGAATACTTTTACAGCGGACTGACACAAACGAGATAGTTGAAAAAACCCGTAAATACAGACAAAGGTTTGATTTATCGTGTCGTGACTGACTGGCTCTCAGCACCTTACAAGTCCGTTCTTCGATGACACGCAAACGGATACGGATCACGTAAACGGAGACGGATCCCACGGAAGAGAGTTTCTACGCAGACGGAGACTGACACGGTATGGATTTGCTCTGCAATGCTGAGCTCTTGCGTTTACGTTGCTCCGTGCGATGCGACCAACAGGAGCCGAAATCTTTGGCTGCGGTGTCGGCCATGTTTGTTTATGTTTCTAAATACGTAAAAATTGGTTCAAGCACAAGAATATCAAGTTTTATATTATCACTTTTTGATTTATTTTTATCATATATGTAAATTATTATTTCGTAACCTTGAAATGCAATCTCATTGGTAGCTATTGGTCACGTCTCCGTGCACTGTGGAAGCAGCGGACGCGCCGGTGAAATGTTGCGGGGGATCCGTCTCAAAGCGGAGCGGGCCCTAAGGAGTGTTCACCCAGAGGTCGGGGCGACGAAGGCGGCCTGAACGCGCCCTCGGCAGACGTCTCGGGCCTGTCGCTACGGGCGACCCCGTCCTGCCTCGCGCCCTCGACATTCCTCATAACGCGCTGTCGCCACGACGTTGAAAGGAAACCTCTCCCCCTCTCCCCCTCACCCCTCGCGCCGACCCCGCCGGCCGTGATGGCCGAGGTCCTTCGCCAGACACAGCGCGATCGAGAGCTGGCAAGACGCCGTAAACAACCGCGAAGCGCGCTTCCTCGGCTCCGACTTCATTCCCGCCACTCCTCACGCCCGGTCAGGGGCGTGTCTGCAGGCTGACAAGGGCGACCCTCGCTGGTGCTTCCAGCGCGGTGTCGCCTCTGTGCTGGCGCGCGGTCTGCCCGTCAGGCACAGGACGGCTGTGAGATCTGAGCGGTAACCGTAACATTAGGTGGCGGAGAAATGAAGACAGAGATCCTTGGTCGCGTTCAACAATCTTTGCAGGGCGTTTCACATCTAAAACTCATTTTGAAAACACGCATTTTAGCGTTGTACATAAAAGAATGTCCCAATTTCAATGGTATGTTATAACATTTTATTTTAGACTACTTGAAACAAATCACACATCAAATTGAAGGTAAACTAACCTAATTTTTCTTACATTTGTCCAATATGTGCACATATCCAACCTTAACTTCAGTTCTTCTCACACATTGGTTAACCGGTCCGGAGTAAAGGAAGCAATAGCTTCTATAATTCTGTGTCTCAACTCTTGCACTTATTAGGTAGCGGCGGAAACTAGACACGATTCTTTTTTAAAGCCCCAAATGAAAAAAAGAAATGGCATGGCGTTATGTCAGGTGAACGTGGAGGCCACCGAAAAAGAGCTTCGACCGTTACGACCAAGCCAACGGTCAGGGACTTCGACATTCAACCACCCTCGTACACATTAGATTCCAATGGGGAGGGCTGAAATTACAGGTTCACTCTTAGCAAGTTGCAGATCACAAAATGATTTACGCTCAGGAGTCGCTTTTTTTGCGTAGGTGGCGCTGCAAGCGAGAAAACAACAAAGCAGTACTAGCACATGCGTCTATCTAAAACTGTTTTAATAACTCTTTAATTGTGACCTAGAACCAAAACTCTACAATTGATGCTATTAAAATACATTCTCTGTACAGTTTAAAAATGAAATAAGAAACAGAACTACTGATCCACCCTCAGAATATTCTTAAATGATTTTTCATAAACAGACACTTCTCGGATATCTTGAGCAGTTTTAAAATCGCTTTGTTTCTTCTGAAGCTCTGCTCACCGTGTGTCAGTTCGGGTAGGCAGGGGCCTTAAAATTCACTGCCTGGAACTGGAATCACAACAGCGCGACACGTGACGCGATGCGACTTGCTGTAAAAACGTTTTGTCTGTAGAACTGCAACAATCATGTAAATTGCAGATTTTTTTTTAATCCGTGCATTGGCAAAAAAAATGTTCGAATTCTTGTCCGGGCATTCATGCTTGGTGTTTTTTTCCTAGTAAATATACTTAAGTATTTCCAGTTCTAACTACGCGCATTAGTACGTATATTAAAATAAAATAGTAAAAGTACAAAATAATTTTTTTTCTATGCATTGAAACTTCTCATTTTTTATGAACATGCTGTATTTAAGGCTATGTCTTACACGCCATGTAGTTATTCCCCCCCTTCATTTAATGTCAATACTGCTATTTTTATTATTTTAGCTCGATACCTCCCTTGTATTTTTTTTTTTTTGCTTTGTCACTAATATTTACAACAGATATTCACTTAGTGAACTATCATGGATGTAATAAGGCGCGCTCGTGATGATAATTACGAAGACATGCGACATTGAACTCTCAACTATGTCACACAAGTGAATATAAGTATATGTTGAAAATATTTGTGACTGTACAAAAAAATATGCAAGGGAATTTTTAAAATATCCCGTAAATAAAAAAACGACGAAAAATTTAAAAAAAAATCTAAGCGTGAAACAGACTATAGTTGTTACACATCACTCGCTCACTTTTTATTTCTGAAGCTCTGCACACCATATGTGTGTCCAGGTAGGCGGGGCCATTGAGTACCATAAATTGCAATAAAAATTGTTCGTCTTTAACTTCGAAAACGTATACCAGCTTTGGGAATCACTTTAAACTTTTAACTTTTAACTTTTTTTTCCCCTGGTGAACCTGGAGGGTGAGTCTGACTGTCGAGTTCGGAACCGGCCAGCAGCAGTGTCGCCGGCGAATACGTCCGCCAGAACGGGGCGGGGGGAGAGGGAGATATGTGGCGAGCGGTCGATGAAAGCCGGTCGAGCGATATTAACGAGCACGGCGAGAGGTATTGCAGGAAGGCGGCATGCCAACCCCGCACCCTCTTTGCGATGAGCTGCGGAGACGGGGTCGCGTGGGTTCCCGACGTGGAACTCACGCCACGGTCGTAATATAACTCTAATAAATATTATAATGTCGCTCCACAAAAAAAAAAGTTGACATTGGACAGTAACATAATGCTTATGCTTGCATAGTTACTGTAGTTATTATTAGAACATACGCTAAAACATAATTATGAAAACATATAAAATTCAGCTATATATAGTACATGCTTGTGCACAGTATTTACATAGTATATTAATATAGGTTACTGTTGAATGTCAACTTTTTTTTTGTCCGTTGTGTCCGTCCTTAACCCATCCGTCCGTCAACAAGCAGAGGGATTCACAATGATCCGCACGCCCATCAAATACTTCTCCATTTCGATGCTGCCAACTGACTGCAAGACTCTCTTGTCTAGGTAGATGAGATTGACGTTCATGAAAGTTAAGCACTTAATAAATCATTTAACTCAATTGTTTCTGCTCTAATATTTATTAAAATATTTTCAGTTGTTGAAAATGTATTGAAGCGTAAGTAAAAATATCCCTTCCGCCACAGCCTGAAGGCGTTGGTAGATTTCGAAGTACCTATTACTTCTGTAAATATTTCGTAAACTTCTATAAACTTCTGTAATATTTTAATAACTTTAGGTACTTAACATATTTATGTTTTCCAATATTACAAAATGATCGGTTAAATATTCGCTCATTTTCCATACAGTTAAAATATTATGAATATTTTTAATTCAATGTATCCAGCATTGAATAATTTAGAACGCAGCATTGAATAGCTTAGAACGAATTTCATATTATATGCCAACTAAGGTAATTATTTAATTTTTTTTGACCTTTTAACCCTTTTTTTTCATCTCTTGAACTAATAACGTGCTCATATAAAAAATTGCTTTGCACCAAGGTTTAAGATAATATAAAGATGGTTTAAAATAAATTCGAACGAATTTGACAACAATAAAGTTTGAATTTTTTTAAATTGCAATCCATGTTTTTAAAGCAATAGTTCGTTTCATCAAAAATTGTTTCAGCCAAAGTTTTATATGCAGTTTAGGATTCACACAATAATTGAACTGAATATGATAAAATATCCATTAAAAAAGTAATCATTTTTTTTCCAAACCATGTTATTTCCGCCACTTGCAGTAATGTTTAGGATATACAAATTTTTATTTTAAATATAGTTTTAGTTAATATTTAGACAGTCAAACAAAAATAAGAATGGATTCGATAGAGTACCGGTATAAAGTTTTATTTATTTTCTCATTCCAACCCCAAGTTTTTCAACCCCCTGCAATAATGGTTTGTATGGGTCGCCCCCAGAAGACCGTAGCGACACTAGACCGTACGCTACCTACCTGGCCAATGGTAGTGGGGGGGCGGGTCATGCGGGTGGGGGAAGGCTTTCCCCTCACGCCAGTTAGCCAGTCATTTAGCTGTTCCTTCAACACGCCTGCGTTCACAGTCCTGACAGAACAACCACGCAAGTCAAAGTTTATGTTTTTAATGAAATTATTGATAGTTTATTATAATTTTTAATTAACTGTTGAAACGCATTTGTTTAGTCACTTAAGCTAATAGTTTAATTAAAGGTTACGGTAAGTGATGGTTTTTTAATATATCGAAATGCGATATAATTTTTATAGCTTAATAGCCCATGAATTTTAGTGTTCTACCTGAAAAAAAATAATGCAGTTTAGAAATTTGGCACAGATGTTCCTTTGGGTGTTAAAAATTGATCCTAAAAAGTCCCCATCTCTCAGATGCTGGCTTCATACATTTTTAAGGCAATAAGGGCGTAAGTGCCGAAATATGCATATCACGACTGTTGCGTGAAAAAAACTCATTCTAATATATCAAAATTTGGTCAAAATTTTAAAGTTAAGGGCCCTTAGTCCTTAATCATTCGTTTTATTACTTTATACATGGCAAAAATTATCTTATAACCTAATTTATACTCAACTAATGGAAGTAAAATATATCACTGCTCTATACAATCACCAGTTACATCAAATTCACCACTGATAGGCAAAAATATACCTATATAAAAAATTTTCCGTTATTTTATTAGCTTTAAATCGGTTGGTCAAACATGTATATGCGATAATAATTGACTGACGTATTAAGGATTACAATGAACTACTGTACAACAATGGGTTTTTGAGAAATTTAGGTCAATATTGACTATAGCATATTACCTGGAAAAAAAAAATGTAGTCTTGAAATTTGGCACAGATGCTCCTTTGGGTATTAAAAATTGATCCTAAAAAGTCCCCATCTCTCAGATGCCGACTTCATACTTTTTTAAGGCAATAAGGGTGTAAGTGCCGAAATATGCATGTCACGACTGTTGCGCGAAAAATTTTCATTCAGTTGTATCGTAACTTGTATAAGATGTGAAGTAAAAGGCACTTAGTTATTTAACATCCATTATTGTTGCATAATACACAGCAAAAATAAGAAACCTGATCTAAAATCAATTAATGGAACTACAAAATAAAAAAATAACCAGTCCATTAAAGTCCTTCATCAGAACGATCATTGATAAACAACATTAGTGAATGTTGCCCCACGACATTTGGTGCACATAATACCACACTGCAATCCACACTTCATCCGCACACACTCGCATTTGTGGCTGCATTCACTTTTACAGTTACATGATATCAAATTCAGGAGCTGTTCTGGAGCTGTAGGAAGGGATGTTGTTATAGGAACAAGTGTGCCACTCACACTTTTCCATCCCCACTCAACAGGATCTAATGAATGGCCCAGCCACTCTTGCACCTGTAGGTAAACCCGAAGAGAATGCTGTTCACATGCGGCACTGGTTGGTGGAAGAGAGGCTAGCTGGAAAGAAGCACTAACAGGCATCTTTGCTATCTTGCAGGTATACATATATACTCTCATTTCATCCAAAGTGGAATACTTATCATGTCCCTGATACATTGCAATTGCAAACTTTTCTCCAGCTGCAATAACTATCTTCTTGTCCGCATGTGGACATGTAAAAACATGTACTGTTCTCCGAATGGAAACATCGTTCTTGATGATGTTCCATGCTTGCTTCTTTCCCTTACCGAAGAAAGCACTGGTTGTATCTGATCCGGTCATAGCAAAGATCTTAAAAAGGTGTGAGGTAACCAATGAGAGCATTAGTGTAGACTGCAAAGTAGTTATCGATGGAGGATACCTCTTGCATGTACTTGTGTGGCCAAGACCTACTACATTTGGTCAAATATGTGAGGTTTATGTTACATTCGTCCAAAAACATTTTTCTGTGACAGCAATTGTAGTGTTTGATGGTTATGACAAGTTAACCACTAAAGAGGAAGAGCGAAGGCGGCGTTCTGCAGGGAGGTCTTCCACCGATATTTCAATAGCTGCTAACAATGTTGTTACATCGACGCAAATGGACTTTCTGAGGAATGGCCATAACAAAAATGGGCTCATCAAATTATTAGTAACTTATTTTCTAACTTCAGGTCATCACGCAATTCAGTGCTCAGGAGATGCTGATACCACTATAGCAGCTATTGCTCTTCAGTATTCAACAAGCTGTTGTGTAAAAGTAATAGCTACTGATACAGACATCCTTGCGATGTTGACTGCGAGGTTAGAAGATGCACACATTGAAATTGTCCATCCACCCTCAAGCAAGACAACAGGAAAGATTTACAGTATATCAGCTATTCAGCAGGACATTGGTGAAATGAAAAACTATGTTTTGTTTTGTCATGTTATGTCAAGTTACGATACAACTGAATTAATATTTTTCGCACAGCAGTCGTGATATGCAGATTTCGACACTTACGCCCTCATTTCCTTAAAAATGTATGAAGCCGGCATCTGAGATATGGGGACTTTTTAGGATCAATTTTTAACACCCAAAGGAACGTCTGTGCCAAATTTAAAACCTGCATTATTTTTATTTCTGGTAAAATGCTATAGTCAATATTAACCTAAATTGCTCAAAAACCCATTGTTGTGCAGTAGTTCCTTGTAATCCCTAATATGTCAGTCAATTATTATCGCATAGGGTAGAGTGGGGGAATTCCGATCACTTAAGCAAGATTGTCCATATTATGACAATTTGTTACGGAATTGAGGTGTAAAACAGAATATATATTCTCCTATATTATGACTTGACTTGTGGGTATTAGAAATAAAGAAATTGTTATTGGTTTGGGAAAATTTTTTTTTTAATAAGTCATATGTTTGGTCGGAATTACCCCGACGTTTGGGTAATTCCGTTTTTTTATATTCACCAATATATTTAAATTATTTTGGACATATGGCTGTCACTTAACTAATACTTAAAGCACAAATAAATGCATAGCACACTACAAGCAAATGAATTAAAATATTTTGTGTGAAAAAAAAATTGTTCAGACAAAATAAAAATTATGTAAATTATAGCTGATAAAATCAACTCTTAAGTGATTGGTATTTATGACTTCCAATAGTCACAAATATAATTGTCTGGTGTATCAAAACCAGTGCACTCTGCATGAGCCCACTCTGAACACGAAGTGCACCTATACCAAAGTTCATTGTCATGTCCTTCATCTCCACAAAGAATGCAAAAGTCTTTGGCATTGCTTATTGTTGGTTCTATGTCATCACAAGGATCAGCAACTGCATCATCTTCTGAGGAACTAACTGGAAGTATCTTTTTATGACTGTTTCTTTTTTGGCCGGGAATCTGGGCCTAATTCTCCATGAAGTCCTTTCTTCTTTCTTATTCGAACTTTTTTTTTTTTGCAACAGCCCTTTTTGCCCTAGCATCTTCAAGACATTTATTTTGCGGAGTTGAAGTTAGGATCTGAGAATGCAATTTTTTCTTCTAGGCCTTGTCTTTGACTCTATTGCGACCCGAGAAATTATTTTTGGCACTGGAGCCACATCCTGGAAAGAACACGAAGGACCAGCACAACTGGAATGTGTAAAATCCATATTGGGCGAGACAATTCTGTTCCCAGTAGTTGAACTTGAAATAAAAGGAGAAGTGACAGTGGTAAAATTTTCAATTCCTCCTTCTATGATAGACCTATCCACTTTTGCAGGTTACTGGGAAAGAATTCCTCTTCAGAAAAAATATCTGGATCTAGAGGGAAAATTTCAGTTTTCCGAAAACCATTGACTGCCTTCTCAATTGTTGCTACCTTCATTAACGCAATGTTAAAGAGTCCTGAAAGTTCATCTGGACTGAGTTTTTCGTGGGGATGATTTACCATCCATCTTCTGCATGCTTCGTGGTAGGCCTTCTTCAGCGGTGCATAGAAAGCAACATCCAAAGGCTGCATTCAATGGGATGTTTGTGGAGGCAGAGACAGCATGATTATTCCATTGTGATGACAAAATTCATATGACTCGTGAGATATGTGGCTGGAATGGTTGTCCAGAACAAGCAATACTGGATTGTTAGGATCTGGTTTACAAAAGGCACTGAAATGTTTTAGCCATGCTAAAAATAGTTCCTCGTTTATCCAGCCTGACTTCGAACACTGATACAAAGAACCTGGGGGACCATCTGTGATTTCGGCACTTACGCCCTTATTGCCTTAAAAAAGTATGAAGCCGGCATCTGAGAGATGGGGACTTTTTAGGATCAATTTTTAACACCCAAAGGAACGTCTGTGCCAAATTTCAAACTTTTATTTTTTTATTTTTTTAGGTTTGCTCGATTTTTCCCCTAAAATGCCTGGGCTATAAGTTTTAAACATTATAATATGGGTGGTAAATAAACCTACACATGTGTAGATCTCATTTACTATTCACTGTTATTTAGAATGCGTTTCTATATTAATTTGCGGTAAATTATACTAACTTGTTTTTACTTGTAAAATTAACTCTGTTTATTTTTGCACCTTACATAATATATCTTTGAAACTTGTAACTTAAGTTACTTTGCCCATACGTTTATTTCAATCAGTTTTCGTGTATTTAATAAAATGTAGAAGTAACTTTTAAATACATCTTTCATTGTGTGAAAAACGCTAGGCGTTAGTTATTCGCGCGACAATTTTTCACCCAGTGTAGGCCGACTTGTTTACTTGGCAGACTTCTCTCTCCTGCCCTGGGGGTGCCGCACAGCTAGTACGACTTTCATGCTCCATATTATGTCTGTTGTACTTTTTAACAGATTAAAGCGGCTTAGCCCACCCATTCACGTTAGTTTATACAGTTTACATTTATTTTTGATAAATGTTTCGTTGGGTGCATGGTTACACGATTTGTTGATTAAGTTCTGTAAAGTTACAATTACGCCTAACAAAAGCTGTATGTAAAAATTTGTTAGAGACTTGACAATGACTGTTATTGTTGTTATTATTATTAGGTACGTATATAGTCTTAATAACAGCTTCAAATTATTATTGTTATGATTATGTATATCGTCATAATAACAGCTTCATATTCTAATGTTAAATGCATAATTATTTAAAAAAAAAATCTTTTTGTAACAAACATTCTACAGGCGTAGGTAGTTTCGAAGTAACTATTCTTCTGTAAATATTTTTGAAACTTCTATAAAATCCTAGAGCATTTTAAGAACTTAATGTAGCTGACATAAATACCTATCTGTTCGCCAATCTTCAAAAAGGATTGGTGTAACATATTCTCATATTACATGAAGCGAAAATATTTTGAATGTTTTTAACTTAATGTCTTAAAGATATTCATAATATGTCTACTAAGGTAGTCATTAAATTATTTTTGATTTTCAAACACTTTTTTATATCTTATACTAATGTCATATAATTTTTTTTTCGGACAAAGGTTTAAGATAATCTTAAGATTGTTATTAATAAATTCCAACGAAATTGATACTAAAAAATTTACTTTCTTTTTAAATTTCGAACCCTGTTTTTATGTTAATAGTTAGTTTCATCAAATATTATTTAAACGAATTGTTTTAGATAAAACTTAGGAATTTTTACAATAAATTATATTTAATTTGATAGTAAAAGTATTTAAAAAAAGTAATGTATTTTTGTTTTTCTACCCTTGTTATTTCCAGCCCTTGAAGTATTGGTTTGTATTATCAAAAATTGTTTTAAACTAAAGTTTTAAGTAACATTATATGATTAACAAACAATTTGAACGGATTTGAAAGTGCACCACTAAGGGAGTTATGAATTTTTTTCTTCTGCCCCTTATTTTTTTAACCCCTTGTAGCAATAGTACTTCCAATCAATTTTATTGTTTCAGACAAAGGTTTTTGATAAAAATTATAAGGTTTACCAACAACTTGAAGAATGTTAAATTGTAACTAATGAGAGTTATGAGTTTTTTTTAAATTCTACCCCTTATTTTTTCAACCCCTTGCAGTAATGGATGTTCCGATCGAAAATTGTTTAGACAAAAGTTTTAGATAAAAATTATATGATTGATACACAATTCGTACGAATTCTATGTTGTACCTACGAAGGAAGTTATGATTTTTGCCACCAACCCTTGTTTTTTCAACCCCTTGAAGTTGTGGTTGGTCGTATAAAAATTTATTTCAGATGAATGATGTACTGAATACTTTAAGGTTTCACGATAAAGGGATTTATGAGTGTACATGGTACATTATGATTTTTTTTAATTCAACACCTTTATTTTTTCCACCCCCTGCAACAATGGTTCGACATATAAAAAATAATTTCAGACAAAAGTTTTAGATAAAAATTATAAAATTTACTAACAATTATAACGATTTTGATGGTGTACTTACTGAGGGAGTTATGAAATAAATATATTTCTTAATTTTTATCGTTACTTTATTTACTACATTACTGCAATGGTTCGTCTAATCAAAAATTGTTCCAGACAAAAGTTTATATAGAAATTATAAGAAAAATACATAATTAGTACAAATTTGATGCCTTACCTACGAACACAGTTATGATTTTTTTTGTCCGCCAACCCTTGTTTTTTCAACCCCTTGGTGATACCGTCGGTCGTATCAAAAACTTATTCAGAGAAAATATTTTGGCATTACTCCTAAGAATTTTAATAAATTCAAAGGATGTGATATTTTCCATATTGCGTGATTTAGAACGATTTTTCTGTTTTTGAAAAAACCTTCCCCATTTCTACCCCTTTCTTCGGATATTGCTCATTAACGAACTCGATCGAGATTTTCCACATTTAGATTTTCTATATTAGTTTGGAATTGATTTGAGAAAAATTAGGACAGTTATCGCGTCCACAAGAAAGTGATATATATGTATATATATATATACATATGTATAAATATACAAGCTTTTGAGTTGACGATGGTTTTGGGGTCTATGGACCATGAAACGAAAAACTATGTAAAAAAAATTCCGGAAGTCGCACCTTCGTAACGGCTACAATAGGTAGTACCTATTTCTTTGAAATCTACCTAAAATACGTAGGTATTAAAATTCTTCTATGCTAATGCACAAAGCTGTTTCGAATTGCTGGCTCCCTTGAGTCACGCGAGACAATTCATATGCTCCTGGGGTTCTCCTGAAACAGTAAAATCTGCAGCTGTGTACATCAATTTAATTTTACCAAAAGAAATGCATTTACCAGTGGTGATTGTACTTTGTTTCTAATTTTATTTTTGGTCAATGTTACTGCAGAAAATATTCTTTCAGTTGCTGCGTATGAATGAGGCAAGCATAGCATGGCTTTAATGAACACTGTTATAGAAGGGAACATTTGGTCTCCTACAGCATTTTTCATTCCAAAAACTGTATTCCAAAAATCCATTATATTTCTTCTCTACTGTAACTTATAGGTAGCTATATTGTGTGTAGGTGTTGACACTGCATTAATAATTCAATTATTAACTTAATTTGATTGTTAGGTAAAAAGTGTAGGACTATATGTATGTACAAATCCTTATTTTACTTAAAAAACACAATAAACATTTATTCAACACAACACAGTACACTATAATGACACAAGGATTTCCAACAATAAAATATTAGAATTTTTCTTCCTAAATTTATATATTAAAATTATTATTTATATGAATATAATATCACGGATGAGTCAGAAGTAGATGATGTACACCCAGGACAATACGTTGAGCACTATTAGATAGAACTCCAGTCAACAATACAATATATGAAAACAAACAGGAAATCGATTAGGAAATATTCACAACATAAAATTAGTGTTATAAATTAAATTAATCATATATCATTTCCAGAGGTAAATACAATTTTTGGGTTATGTCAAGTGGCTTTAACTTGGTTTGTTCAAATTTCTATTACAGATGTTGTTGACAGCTTTTAAACATGAATGCATGTAGTTAATTGGCATTTAGACTGAGCATAAATAATAACAATCAAACGAAATAGTATGGTAAGAAAATAAATAAATAGTACTTAAAATAAAATCTGTGTGGGTCATTGTTACCGCACACCATAAATTCGTCGTCTTTCTTCAGTGCTTCAACAGTCTTTAATAAACGCCATTCCCTATCCAGGTTATCGAAATATTTTTCTTCAATAACATTAAGAAAACATTTGGCAAGTGGCATTATACTGTGATTGTCATCTGATTTATACTTTTCTGGACTCAGCAAGGCTAAACCTTTTAGAACAGAGTCATTAAAATTTATTTGTTTTAAAACTTGGCTCCAAAATACAACATAGAAGGCCAAACAATTAACTTTCAATAGTGTTAACCTACATCACTTGGTCTAACTATGCTCTTATCTAATCCCATCAAAAAGAGCTTCCACTCTCGCTCCTAGATAAACTTTGCTTATGTCTAAAACTGGCCGTTGTCAGCTGTATTTTCTTTTTCAATTGGATTATTTGAAACATATTGATGTTTCATGTAAGATTTCATTGTCAGTTTCATTTTTTCTCCCACCGATGAAACCAGAACATGAAAACGATATTAGTACATTGATAATCTAAATTTAAATTAATTATTACTGTCGACAGAATAAAAGCCAGGAACAAAAAATATGACTTAATTAATGCCGAACGACCGAATTGAGTTCCTGACCTGACTCGTCGTCGTCAACTGAAAAATTAGATTCCCTTCCACTCCTGTGTGTGTTTGAATAACACTTAATAATAAAACAATTTAGTGTAAACATAATATTATATTCAAGGCAAAAAACTCGAAAAAGTACTAGCTGGGGACACCCTGATTGTGTCTGAGAGTTGGCGTACTTATGTTGTTCTTCTCCTGGTCACGTTCCCTTTCCCCTCTAGCTACCGGCCAATGGCAGCGAGGGGGCGGGGCTAGCAGTGATTCTGACACACTTTTCTCTGATACGGTCTAATGACCATACGGTCAAGCGGTGTCGCCCCGGTTTGTATTATCACAAATTTTTTCAGACAAATGTTTTGTATAAAAATTATAAGGTTTACAAAGAATTTAATCGGATTTGATAGTGTGCCTACTAAGGGAGTAATATTTTTTTGTTAATCAAACCCTGTTTTTTCCACCTCTTGTCATGGTAAATTGTATACAAAATTAATTCAGACAAAAGTTGTAGACAATGATTCAAAGTTTTACAGTAAATTAGAACGAATTTGATAGTGTACATGGTACGGAAATTATGTTTTTTAAATACTACCCTTGTTTTTTTTTCCAACCCCCTGCAACAATGGTTCATATTATGAAAAGTTGTTTCAGACAAAAGTTTTAGATACAAATTATAAGATTTACAAAAAATTGGAACGAATTTGATAGTGTGCATACTAAGGGAGTTATGAATTTTTTTCTAATTCAATCGCTTATTTTTTCAACCGCTTGCAGCAATGGGTTTTCTAATCAATAATTGTTTCAGACAAAAGTACTAGGTAAAAATTATAATATTAATTCATAATCTGGACGAACTCAAAGTTGAGCCTACGAAGGGCGTTATGATATTTTTGTCCTCCAACCTTTGTTTTTTCAACCCATTGCAGTTATGATTGGTCGTAACAGAAACTTATTCAGACAAAGTATTTTGGTATTACTCCTACGAGTTATAAGTAGAGACATGCAAAATTCGCGGATTCATTTCGCGATAGGCTAGCATCAAAACAACTATACCTTCGTACCGCTTCTGCAATTGGCCCACATTTTATCCGCGGAACTGTGAGCCAATGGGAAACACTAAACCAAGAAAGTGCCGAATTACGGACAGCCTAGTTGAGACGTCTCACGCGTCAGTAACCAATGAACAGGTGTCATTTCCGCGAGTATTTAAAGGACTGTGGAGTTTATCCTAGAGGTCAATGAATCCGCGAATTTTGCAGGTCTCTAGTTATAAGACGTTCAAACGGATGCGATTTCTTTCCCCATATTATGGGAGTTACAGCGATTTTTCTGTTTTTCAAAAAACCTTCCCCATTTCTACCTCTTCGATCGGATATTGCCCATTAACGAACTCGACCGAGAGTTTCCACTGCCAGATTTTATGTATGAGTTTGTACATGATTTGTGAAAAATTGCGACAGTTATCATGTCCAAAAAATTGTGATATTATATATATATAATTTTGTTTTGACGATAGTTTTGGGTTCTGTGAACCATGAAACGAAAAACTATATAAACATTTTCCGGTAGTCGCACCATGGTAACGGCCATGGCAATGGAAGCAATAGGAGTGTTGCTAACAGTGGTATAAACCTGGTGAGGAGCGGGGTGGTTACCGTGACCCTGATGCCGCTGCCCAGCTGGACGAGCTCCCTCCGGAGGCCCTCGGTGAGCGCCGTGACGGCGTGCTTGGACGCCGCGTACATCTCGTTGTCGGCCACGGTGGAGGCGTAGTGGCCGTACATGCTGCACACACACGAGACACACAGTGCGGCACTGGGCGGAGGCCGGGGGTTTCCTTCCGTTCCCAGCCCGCGCTCGCCGAGGCCCGGCGCGGAGACGGAACACGCGAGCGGCGGACACGGGGGCTGGTGCCCCGGGCGTCGCTTCAGGTGAAGGAATGCTAGGGGGGGGAAACAAACTGACAGAGAAATTTACTTGAATATCGTAGTGTTAGAACACCAAAAAAAAAAATAATAATAACTTGAAGGGCATTTGAACTGAATTATATTTGTATTGAAAAGATACGTAAATGCATATCGTCAAATATTTTAATAACTGGTAATTTTTTTTTTCGCGTACTATACAACTTGCGATGTATTCAAAAGGAAATGACTGCAAATTTATATGTATATATATTTGCTTATCACCTAAGTTCAATAAAATACATTAGGAAATGTGAGGTTTTGGTTTGGTTTGGTTTGGTTTGAAAAAAAATACGGGGGTGGGGGCGCACCAAGATGAGTTCTTTCCCCGGGTGGAAACTAGTCTACTTACGTCCTTGTCTCCCAGAACATTCCACTAGCGCGTCTGCTGCTCCCAAAATGCACGGAAACGTAACAAATGTCAACCAATAGGATTTAATTTCAAATTTACGACATATTAATAAAATTAAAAATATATCTTGCTCCAAGATCTTAACACGAACATAATTTACATATATAATACAAGTAAATGAGACGGTTATAATAGAACACTAGCTACATATTATTGTATTAAAAAAAAAAAGAAGTTTTAACGTATTAAGAAAATAAATAAAATGGCTACCACCGCAGCCAAGTACTCGGCTTCTAATGGTCGCACGGAGCAACGTAAACGGAAGAGCTCAGCATTGCCGAGCCAATCCGCGCGGGTCCGTCTCCATTTACGTGATCCGTCTCAATTTCAGTGTCATTGTAGACCGGTTCTTAAGGCCTTGTCACACCCAATACAACTTAATTTTACCACAGAGTTAAGGATTGTATTTGGAAGAAACGTGGCTTTCAATTTTCTTCGTCAAATGAAGGTGAACATAGAACCTCAACTATGTTTTTTATCATGTCACACTATCAAATTTTATTTTTATTCTGAACTAACTCAATTTTGTTGAAATTTTTTAAATTAAATAATACACAACAGTGCTATATGGAATTTTTTTTAAATTGTACCGGTATTTTTTAATTTTCAAACTTTTAAAACATCCATAATTTTAACTCACATAATAAATTTATATAATATTAATTAATTTGAGTGATTTTTAAAAGTAATAATGCAGTTAAAAATTTTCCAAAAGTTATTTTCGTGAAATTTTTAAACGTTTAAGTTAATCGTTGCAGAGTAACAGATAAAAATATAATGCTGTAGACAACAGATGGTTGGCTAAGCAACACAGATTAACGTTAAATTGTGCAAAAAAGACAGCGCTAAACCCACCCCTCATGTGCCACGAGAATGCATTAAAGACGCGAGAGACTTGTCCTTTCAGATTCACTTTTCAAAAACTCTTTAGGCTGAAAGACCCTATGATAAGGTGTTCGGAAATATCTTTAAATATTGTCATGAATCGCACGCGCAAGCTTCGAAGTATTTTAAGGTATGGACCCAATTACGTACGACCGTTTGTCAACAGAACGTTATTGGTGGAGGCGGCGGGTATCGACCCCTGTTACTCTCGCAACCATGTTATAGGGCCTCTCATTAACTGCGTTTGGAATTATCACAAAATAATAAAAGATGCAACACGGTGTCCCCTGAAAACAAAGTATATTGCATCAATTTTTTTTTCTCGGTGGTCAGTTATCAGGATTTTTTAGGTTTATTTTTTTATAATTCTTAAAGTTCTTTTTTTTTGTGTCATTTGAGGTTTCATCTTCTCATTTCTTAAACCTTTAAAGACAACAGTTTCAGACGATCTACCCCTATACAACAGGTTGCATAAACACTTAAACTCATCCTCGTGCGACATAAACACTCCCTTTAAGAATAAAACTGGTATTCTGAATTAAATTAAAACATGAAAATTTATAATTGGCAAGACCGATAAAATTTATTCAACTGTAGCTCCATCAAAACAAAATGGGTAGGATTGGGTCAGACTCATACAGCAGAGCGAACTTAAATGTTTAATAAGTTTGTAACCTATTTCAAAGTTTTATAGAGAAAATTAATTGCTTGAATATATTCTAAACGTGAACGTTACTAATTGGTACACATCATTAGGTGAAAGTTCATTTAGCATAGCACAGGATCTTGTGGGTCTAAAAACATACATATTATTTATCAGAACTGCTTTAATCACCACACTGGTTCACGGAAGAGATTGGCTAAATGAATTGGGATCGGCTGTGATACCTTTTAGAACCATATGCTTCAGAAGCATTTGATGATCTAACATCATGCACTCTACGACAATTTAAAATTACAACGCGAATACTATAGAAGAAATTTGCAATCAATGAAAACTATTTTGTTTGGGAACCGCATTAATTGAGAATTTGCGAATTATTTATATATTATATATATATATATAATATATATATATATATATATATAATTCCGGCTACTTTAACTTGGGCTGAATTTACGACTGTTGATTCTTCCAGAAATATTTCCAAAGTAAAAGTTGTTTCAATAACACCATAAAGTTTAAGCAGGAAGAATATTTAAACTTAAAAAATTACTTACGCCGAAAATATTATCTTATGTTCATATAACAAAAAATTAAAATATTCTTTATATAGTTTTACAATACTTAGTGTAATTTCGTACATAAAAATGCAAATTAGTTCATTTATGTCTATACCTCAGAGGCATATGACACGATGTCCACATTCGGGAAAAATCACTTTTAATCGTAATCTGGACCACAGTTTGACGTTATTTCTAGTGGCAGTCAAAAGTAAGATCTATGATACCTGTTTGACAAAAATTGAAAAATAGTTTAGAAATAAGTGAGGCGCTATTTAAAACGCTTTAAACTGCTCTCATGAAGAATATGGTTTTTGTGACATAGAGTCTTTTGCCTCCGAGGTGCAGATATTAATACAAATGCAACTTGGTAAAATGGTTACTTTGAAGCAGGAGGGGGCGGAGTGAGCTTCGTTCCATTTCCGTTTCATTAAACTGGTCCGGTATCCCATTCTGTAATATTATCGGACCAAAACCCACCATTGTGCTGGTAACGAAAAGTGAAATGACAATGTGACAGGACTGAATGTCACCATTTACTACGGGTGGAGGGGAAAAAAGTGGGGGTGATATTTGCGGCCTTTCATGGCTCTGCAGGTGTAAAATGTTCGATTGCAATAGCGGGAATTACGGTTATCAATCGTGGGCACGAGACTTCGACGTTATTGGCTGGAGTGAAGAGATCGATGTGTGGCGACATTTGCACGTCTGTTAGCTTGTGTTTCTTACCTTTTAGTTGTTTTTTTTAATTAATTTTTTTTTATATAGGGCACTCATGCAGTTTGTGTCCGAACGTATATATATTTTTTAAATCATCTAATTTACAATTACTTAACGTACCATTTACAACTATGTTATTTTAATCCTCTTCAAAACGTCTAAAATTATAAAAAAAGCTGCCTACTAATACTCACATTGTAAAGAAAGAATGTGTGTTTTTTGTAACACATACACACACTTAAACACATACGCACATGTATATACATATATAAGTGAGTGTGTGTGAGTGTGCGTGCATATGATATAAAGGCTTGTTGCTTTGATATATATATTTACATCCGTAAATGTCCTACATTTTTACTAAAGCCCTTATCGTCCAGGAAATAATTCACACCGAAATAACATGAATGTAGTTCCGAACTTCACATGTTGCACTGTTTAGTGTCTAAACCAATTAAATGTCCTAAACTAAAAAAAAATACCACGAAGAATGAAAGAATTGCTGTCTGTAGACTTAAAGGCGAATTTACTGTTGTTAAAATATGCAACGAAATAATTAGCTTACTCGTTGAACCAGAGTGATCAGTTACTTTTCTCTTACGGGATTTTTGTTGAATGAATTGTGATTGATGGATTTTGAATTACGGTTTAATTTTGAGCCACTGGAATCGCACCATGCAAGGGCAGGTGAATTACCTAAGTGAGGACCATATTTCATATTGGTTCTATAGCAAATGAAGTGATGATTTATGGATCGTCTCACTGAATGCTGATTACAGTGCATTAACGTCGCAACAGCGATGACATGTACTGTAAGCAGTGATGATCATAATACTGAACACTTAATTAATCATTTTCATGTTCTTCAGCAAACACAATATTCTGACGTTACAACTTTTTAAAGATTTCACCCAAAGAACACTATTTTAAGAAAATTATGCTTACGAACAAAGTGATTGTAAGGGAGTACGTTCTTGGGTGCAGTATGCAGTACGAGGTTCCATTACATCATTCTTACTTGCAAGCAAAGATTTAAATTATAAATTAATTTTCATTTAAACTTTTATTTTAATTCAAAAAATGTTTAGAATTAAGTTTCTTTTAATGATTTATTTGATTAATAGGCAGAATAAAATTACCAAAGTAGGTTGCCACTATACACACATACAACACAATAAAAATCAATAAACAATAAAATATTTAAAATATACATACATGAAAACTTGGAAATTCTTGATAAAATTAAATACTTTAAAGAAAAAACTAAAGAAAATGTTTATTTTTTATTTATTTATCAATAATTTCTAATATCTTAGTAGTTGGTACTTAGCGATTTAAATTATTTTCGAAAACATTTAATGGCTTATAAAGTTTTAAAAATATTAAAGAATAATAACTGATACACGTAGGGGGGAGGAAAGCACAGTCAGAGGGGAAGTGAAGCCAAGAGAGGAAGGAATCACAGCTGTTGCACCATACTGAAAAACCTACATTATTTGTCCATAAGAAAGCATTCAGTGTGTCTTGTGACCGACATATGAGGAAAGGGAGACCTAGATTTCAGAGGGACGAGAGACACGCACGAAAAGTTCCGAAGTTATCAGGAATTTGTTCATCGCTCGCGAAAAAAGCCCATGTTGCAAGGATTTGTATATTTTACGGGCATAAAGTATATTGAAAAAGGCTAACCTAACCTGACCAACCTTTCGTTTCAGATACGATAACCTAACCTAAGATTTAAATTCGTTAAACTTCGGAACTGTTTAGGTTGTTATTGTGTCTTTCATCCCTGTGATCTGTAAGCTTTCCATCGGGAAAGAGAAACTGTCCGGTCGTTGCTTGGCAACGCCCCGATTTGTTTGGCTTCTCTTTCGCTAGCGCACGCATGCTCCATCTGGACTCTGCAAATATAGTCTGTGTAACGTAGCTTGTCTCAAATTTGCCCGTCATCATTAGTGATATTAATCTACCATTGTTGTCATTGAACGAAAGCAAACACTACGTTATGCTTTGCAAGTGAAAGTTGTGAAATGCAAGAGCGTACGAAGTAATCTACAATAGGCTTTAGCTAATCAGTAATGTAAGTTTAATATTTTTGGTAATACTATATTATTTCGCATTTTTTAGTGCTACTCTTCTGTGTGTAATTTATTTTAAATCTTGTTAATCTTACAAATGATATAAAATCAGAGTTTTAATGATGAATTTTTAAGACGTCAGAAATTCGTTAGTTTTTGATGTGTAACTGCAGTGCTGCCATCTGTGGCGAATGGCGCGAGCCAAAGTTCTCAAAGCCAAAAGGAAACTGTATTCATAAACTGTTTAGTGATTTTTAACAAGATGGGCAGTATTTTAATAAAACTCCTTGTCAAAAATCGGATCTACAACCGGGGTTTGGTAATTTTTTTCAACTCTTTTAAGCTTATCGAAGCCGCTTCATTATAAAGTTAAAAAAAAAATTACGGTCTGCTAATAAAATGAATCGATAGTCGACGCAGCTGCTCGGGAAACGAGTTCTAGCGGCGGGTTTTGTAAACTACGCGTGATTCGCGTCCAGAAACGTAGTTGAAAACGCAATTTGCGTGTATTCATCACTCTCGGCATTATTTTTTTTAAAAGAATTCTGCGTTAAACTTCGTGGTTAGATTTTCATATCATAAGTGTATTTGCAAACACGAGAGCACGTGAATTTGCTCGATACCGAGGTTAGGTTGTTGCACATCTGGCAAGACTGCAACACTCACTCAAATTTTTATTTTGAGGAAGCTGTTATTTTTTTAAAAAAATAAACTGCGGATTCTCATTTCTCATTTAACTTGTAGTTGCATATTCCACGCCATTCAAAATTCCGAGGTCGTCCCCGGAATGGGAAGCTGAGTGACGCGCCTGTCCCGGGGGGATGTCAGCTCCATGTCCGTGCCGCGCGGAAGCTCTGCCAGCCGGGCGGGGAAGAGGGGGTGGCGGGGGAGACGCGCGTCCGTCAGACCTGTTGATGTGGATGACGTGTCCGTCGTCGACCCCTCGCTGCCTCATGACGCGCACGGCCTCCCTGGTGCAGATGCTGAGTGCCAGCACGTTGGTGTCCAGGATCAGGCGCCAGTAGCTCGTCCGGCCGTCTGGACAAACACACAGCGTTCTCGGTCGCACAGTTTCCGCTGCACTGTGTATATGTGTGTGTATATATATATATATATATTTTTTTTATTTTTTTTTTTAATGGAACAAAAATCTATCGGTAAATTTTTATTACCACATAATAGTGTTCGCAGCAATACTGGGTTCGGATTCCTGCCCAGGCTTTCATCCTTCGTGTTGCCCCAGTAGGTACTTCTAACAGTTAAAAGTTATTTTGTTAAACCGTTCCCTGAATATCTTTCCAGTACTAACTACGCATATTAATAAGCACGATAAAACAAAGTAGTCAAATTTTTTTTATATTCTATTAACTTTTCGATGGATAAAAAAAATCATGTTTGAATGAAACATCAATCAAAATATAAAATTATTCGCCAATTTTCGTACGGTATACTCAGGGTTATCTCGAAATACGTATTTCACGCATGCAAAAATAATCATAGCCATGTGTTGTAAAAATTTACAATAAGTTTCTTGTAAAATTACAAAATATTTCTTAGAAACTGGCTTTCTAAGGAACCTTTTGTAAAATTAAACAAAAAATAATAATTTTTGTACTAAACATTTAGGCTTAGGCTTATGTCAAAGATTTTGAAAAGCAACCATTTGGGGAAACAATGGGTTTTGACATTTGGTATTAACAATTGTTGACTGCTCCAATAGGATTTAGTAACCTAAATTAATTTGATTCTAATTTTTCGTGTCATGTTACGTATCGTTTAAAGTCGGCTTTTTTTTTTTTGTAAACATGCACCCTTCACAGGCTTACAATTTGCCAATATAACTGACAAAATTTTCTGAAGACAGCAATGCCTTGTTAATTTGTTTTCATACGTACGCCAAACACCACGCGATCTTGTTAACACAATCTTACTTCCAAAGGAATATTTTGATTTAAGAACTTGTTTGAGTGATTAACGAATATTGTACGTGTGAATTAATTGGTGTGTGCCGTTTATTGGTGTTTTTGGCACAGATTTCAAATTTAAGATTATAAATTTTTTTAAACTAATTTAATTTTTGTCCGACTACTGTACACTTCTATCAAACCTTTCTCAGTCTAGTTCTCTGTCCCTTGTTCTCACCACGTAAGACGGTATTTCTGCCAGCACATGCTATGCTAGCAGGATGACTGCTATTTCTCTCGCTCCCTAGCATGTCCGGCGTCTGTAATATTAATTCCCTACATGACTAAATTTGCATAGAGCAGCTTCTGGCTTGCAAGCTCTATTTCTTAGAGGCCCGCTGAGCCCAGCGAGTCTCGGCACGACCGAGTATCTCGTGGACCCTCTTTCCCAGCCTCGTTGTGTTTTTTGTTTATCCTCACTCCCCAGTCCCCCCACTCCCTTTTGGTTCTCAGAATTTAGCCCAGGATCATTGCCCTGACGTGAACTCGCCAGGTAGTGGCCTACTTCAAGGACGATTAGCCACAGAAAAAGTATGTGCAAATATGGACCACACCCGACATCTAGTGGCAGAAATAGTAACTTCTGCACTTGTCGCCAGCGAGTGGAGCTAACGACGCGACACCTGGTGGCGACATTGCTAACCTCCCTCTACTTTCCCCTTTAGGCCGCAAGAGAGCATCACAGGCTGCGCCATAAGCCCCTATGCTTTCAACTCGCATCCAGTAAAAGTCGATTCTATGTAGCTTTCTATGCCAGCCGGTAGAGAGCACGATGGTCTTGCTTCGGCGCATCAACTGATGTACGCCCACCTCGGTCACCTCCGGAAGTTCTCGGCCCAGAGCCGAACCTTCCCCCTCTTTTCCCTAGGGCCGAGTGCCCGTTTTAATTAGGAGCATTGTCCGCCATTGCGGCACTTAGACTTCGGCTACTTAACGCGGAGCAGGACGGCCTGTGTCATCTCGGCATCTCCTCTGTTGAGAGGCTTGTTCGCGGCAGCAACGAACTTTTCATTCGAATAAGTAATGTAGTCAGCTGTGTTAAGGGATGTGATCCCAGTTTCGAAGTTTAGTAGTAGCCAGTCAGTCGTTCTAATTAGACAACAAGTCGTGTCTTAGTTTAAATTTTATAATTTTTTTTATTTTTCTAAATTATGGTTTCTTCCGCGACATCCGCGCTATTCTTGGTCCGCGCCTTTTGGATTTCTGCCCGAGACTATTCGTGAGTCCAGGAGCTACACCCTGTTTGTAATTACTTCGGTTTCTTTTCCTCCCCGAATTCCCATTTTTAGGCTTTTTTTGCCGAACTGTGTTTGGCTGTCTGGAATCAGGTCTAATTCGTCTGAATTTGACTTGTGTTTCAGACAGGGTCCAACACTTGGGGGCCGAAATTGCACCCAACATGTTGTCCAGGACCTCGAGCTTCGAGTCTCTTTAAGAAGAGCTTTATCCCGGCCAGACGTTCAACTTTGAAGCCCCGGGTGATATTTAAAAATATAACTTCTCCCTACAACCAACGGACGAACTTATCTTAATGAATACCAGCGAGCAGTGGCATAGGGAACTTACTTAACAAATAACAAAATGTGAAATTGTTTACATGAAACGATAATTACAGTAATGTGTGGACGAATCTAACATGCTATAATATGTCAGCAAGGATACTTTAAAAATTTTTCTGTGCTTGATTTGTTGTTAAAAGTATAGTATAACTTGTTTTAATCATAACGGGCCGGCCCCCTTTTAATACCATGTTAATACCCTTCATTGTGAAACTTAAATAATCTAAAACAAATGGCAAACAGATTTAATTTAACTCTTTTTAAATAAACCAGGAAACCTATATAATTATGTAGTGATTTATTTATTTCTTATTTACCTATTTAAACGATCTATAGCTCCCAAGTTGCTTGTGTTCAGGGAGTATCAAATTGTCTTGTTCACCGCCTCGTTCCACCTCTGGTAATACTTGTATTTTTCTTTATAATTTTGCTCAGCTGTTTCCTAGGCTTTTTTATAAATTTAAAATAATCTAATTTTGGGGCACGAGGGGCGTTACAGGTGGACTTATAATGACGCAAGCGATCAACTGTCTTTAAATAAAAAGAAGTAATTTCAGCAGCTTAAACTCCAGCCCTTAAGAGTGTGTGTGTTATCTGCACTTAGTTAATATTCAAGCAGCCCAGCGCTCATCCAGACTTAATGCGGGGTTAATGGAATTCCAATATTCATGGTGTTTAGGCTTTAATATTAAAATTCTTCACATCGTGGACTCAGGGCCAGATTACACGAAAGGAAAAAAAACACGTAAAACAAGCTTCATTTTTAGCAGGAGAAACGATATATTTTTAAGGGGTTGCCTCTACCTGGAGACCCAACTGCGTGCCCATATAGGGATACGTTCAGGCGTGAGGCGAACACTTTCTTAATGTCGCTTTCAAACAAACATGATGTAACACATAGAACTGCCGAGAGAAGAAAAAATACTTTATTCTAAAAAGTATGAGAGTTTTTTTTTTAATGTTTGTGTTAGAGGTTAACTGTTACTTACAAATATCTCCCTTTTTATATTGAAATGCTTTCACTAATTGCATTACTTCTTAAATTTTCAAGCCCAAAATTAATTTAATATTACAGCTGTGTTTAACATAATGATTTATTGAATATTTGTTAAATAAACAGTTAATGTGGTAATATATTTAATTTGTATGCATGTTGCATAGGTACTAATTAATGTGCCAGGTGATTATAACAATTATTTTATATCAAATCTTGAACAACTTGGGTACCGACTGGAATATATAGAATACCCTTACACCTTAAGCGTTCTTAGGTGTTGTCATAACATAACTTAGGTTGATTGTTTATAAAAGTTGTTTATTTATTAGATTTGAAAAATTAAAATAACATTTTATATTTCAAACTTTGCATGAAATATGAGCATATAGTCGTATGGTAAACAGTTATGATTTACTAACAATTAATATGTAGCATTTCTTACAATACTCTTTTAATTTCTTGACATCATTCATAAAAAATAATCTAAACTTAGTTTTCCCAAAGTCCTAGAGACAAGTTTTTCAAAGGTCAGGTATAAGTAATTTTTTTGTTTATTTATGAATGATATTCAATCACTAAATACTTTTACAACAAAAATTACACAAAAAAAGTTAATTCGAAACTTTGTAACACACTATTTCATCTAGTGAAGTATCCTCAACAGCAGCCCCCGGCAGATGTGAGCAGGTGCGTAGTATGGTGTAGCTGGCCGCCATAAAATACGAGCAGTGCGATAAATCCACATGTGTTTTTGAGTGACTGGCGTTCCGTTTTTCGAACGGAGCACGCAGTTTCCATTCAGTCAATAAGCTTTAATGGTTTTTGGGATGGTTTTATGCGATGTGCGAGCACCTCCTGTGGGTCGCGTGGGAAGGAGTCGGCGGAGCCCTCTCCGAAACACACCAAATATATCCCTCCCTACGTCAGCATGCCGCTATTTTTTTTTTTTTTTTTTTATTTTTTTTTATTTTTTAGAGCGTGGCGTGAGAAGTTTATTGTTTCCCAGCGACGACAGTGTGTCCTGCCTCGTAGCGCAGACCCTGTTTGTATTTGGGGGTTCAACGTTTTGATCCCTTATGGATACAGACCTCCAAAATTTTATTTTTTTTTATTTGAAGAGAGAGCGAGAGATGGAGCGCGCACCATTATACATTGTACTCATTATCATTGGACCATGCACATTTGACGCTTGCCGAAGGAGAAAAAACAAAAAAAAACTGACAAAATAAAGATCAACTTATCATATGCAATTCGGCTGGTAGGTAAAATGTGTCAGCAGACAGTGGGGGAAAAAAAAGACACCAACTAATTCAGGTAAGCTTACCTACAAGTGTATTGAGTTATTCTTAGTATCGGAAAATAAGGTGAATTATGCAGATCTGTAGTAGGTTTCTGTGAATATTTTTTTTTTCTCATTCGAATCGAATATCACAAAATTCACGATTATCAAAAAAATTTCGAACCTAATTTTAACATACAGAGAATTTTTTTCCACACTTCACACAGGATTTCAAAAAAGGTTTATACAAAGTACTGTAAACTAAAAAAAAAGAGAGAGCAAAGAGGTTTAAATTGTAGGAAAATTTAAAAAAAAACTGGCATATATTAAAATTTTAAGTTTGCAAATATTTTTTTATGTAACTGATTTTATACATAAAATAGGGTTTTATTTTTATTTTTCAATCATACTCACTGATTCAGTTAATACAAAAATGTGTTAATAATATCACAGAAAACAAATCTAAATCTCTTAACTATTCATCTTGGCCCCGCCTCAGTATTTTTTTTTTTTTTTTAAGTGTTCCACATGTTAAGGAATACCTATTGATGACAAATAATTACAAGATATTAATGTCGAATCTAATATAAAATTATTCACGAATATCGAATATTTTTCGAGTTATCGCAGACTCCTAGTCTTTAGTAATAGATCACTGGTAAGGGGGAAAGGAGGGTCCGTCAGAGGTTGTCCCCAGGATACTGCTGCTGATGCCGTATCCAGTCACGTGGGCAAGATAGATGCGCCCTTCCTCAGAAATAAATTACACGTGACCAATATACGTTTCGGGTAACAACAAAATTATATTTTTAGCATAATATAACGGAACTTTATCAGTTTATTAGTGAAATATCTAAAGATGAAAGGTAACAATTAATATGTGAGTCACCACAGCTCTCAAAAGATTCTTTAAACTTATATAAAGCTCTGAACGTCGTTTGATAGGAAGAGACACAATCATTTCAGTACACAGCCGCCAAATAGTCTATGATGATATGACCAATAAGAGACCACCGTGCGTGCGAACCACGCAAGATGGAGGAAAGAAGTTAGAGTTTTGGTATGTGCAATCTTTTCCATGTTAAAATGTTATTAAAGTTTAGATGAGAACGAACCCTCTCCTCCTTTTTTTCCATTAAGATAGCATAATATTTTTTTTTTGTTTGTACTAATGAAGTTCAACGATAACTCCTTGCTGATGTGTTGTTAATAAAACTCACTTCATAATGGCATCATTACGATTCTTCCTATCAATTACATTTCGAGTTATTAAACAAAACATTATTGTGTACTTTATGAAGGCCTCAAAATTAGCCTTTATGTGGCTACGGTTTTTTGACGTGACAACGTCTAATAAATCGATGAACGCCGGCTGCACGCACGAAAAAGTGTCCTGTTACGCACATTGTCCCGTTTCGCTGTGTCCCGTTACGCTCATTTTATATTGCTCTTTGCTAACCTGAACCTCCTAGCATTGCGACCGAGTCCGTGGCGTAATTCTGTTTTCATGCATTTCAAGGTAACATTTTCATTGCTCTTTACTAACCCGTTCCTCCTAGCATTGCTGCAGAGTCCGTGGCGCAAATATATTATTTTTGACTGCATCTTGGTGTTGGGTAAGCCATTTTCCTTCACATCTTCCTTGAAACACTCCCATTCGTTTCCTACTTTTCCTCTCATCGTCCTATCCTTAACAAAATAACACAGATTGGAAGAAGTTAAATAGCAAACATGTATAAAAGTTATAGTTAAAATAATCTCTTCGTTAAAGTAGTAAACATATTTGAATTAATGAGTGCAAATAAAAGTAAATTTATCAATTAAATTGTAGATTTCATTTCACTCCTTCTTTGTATCCATACAAAATAGTGATAATTCAATAAAAATGATTCAAGTTTATTCATAAAAGTATGCAATCATTTCATCAATGTTTTGTTATGACGTCACGTTAAGCTATCGTCCGTAAACCGACTTTACAGACAACCAATTTTTCAATAAAATTTTGGAAACAAAGAGACACTTCAGCTTTAGAACCCACCATCTCCATAGACTAATAACATAATGGCCCCGATGTCCATAAATCGTGAATGGAGTGCGTTGGAAATGGTGACATGTCGAAACGTCGGAACAAGAGTCGAACCAGTTAATTCTGCATCGAGCAGAAGGAGGGGGGGGGGAGGATATTTTCCGCAGGGCCTCATGGGGGGGAGGGGGTTGGTGGCGTGTTGTGTCCCGAGGAGATAAAACTGCCGGTTGACGGCGCGTGAGTGACTCTAGGCATCAGTTAGGGAGGTAATTGGCGTAATGACCTCGTGCGCGCCATGTTGGAATTGACGATTGTTTTATTGACCAGAAAGTGGCGGTTTTAAACTCGCATGATACGTCTGGTGTGCGCGCATTTATCGTCACGCAGTATACCTTCAGACATGTCCAGGTACACTATTCAGAATATTCACCTTAAATTTACGAAGAAATCAGATTACAAATCATCGTAAGTTTACGGCTATCTTCGTAAATTTACGGACACTGAGTTCACTTACTTTGAACATGAATCCAAAAGATTATTCTTGGTATATTAACAAAACATTCAAAAACTGTGTAAGATCAGGGGCGTAGCCAGGGGGGGGGGGGTTAGGGTTTCAACCCCCCCCCCCCCCTTAACACTAAATATTTAATTAATTTCCTATTCATGGCTCAACAAATTTCATATTAAAATTAATAAAAATTTTACCATTACAATATTTAAATTTAAGAACCGAAAACTGCTAAAATAGCACTATTTTACACCTTAAAATCCAAAGTTTTCCGGGGGAGGACCCCCGGACCCCCCGTTTTAACACCCCCCATACACATATCCTGGCTACGCCACTGTGTAAGATTACTGTAAAAAACTCTTCTTTTGTCCATACATGTGTCTACTTTTGTTTAGAACTAAATATACAACTCGGAAGTCGAAATACGGCGTAGTTTCTACTAATATTCAATTATTTGAAATTACCAATAACTCTTCGTTTTGTTCAGTTAAATTTTTCGTTGAAAAGTCTGTAAGTTTGCTGTAATATCTAAAAATGTAAAAATCTGATAAATATCTTGCGGTGTTTATTCTATTGCTGAAAGAAGAAAAGGTGAATGTGTAGTTTTACGTAACATGTTTGTGAACAGAAATTTCTCACCCACGTTGTTGGTCATTTAATTTTATTCTCATTACTATAATAGAGATTTTTTCTAAATGTATCATAATTCCTCTCCACAATTTGTTGTTCGGTCACAAATTTTGTCTCTAGATATTTACTAATATTATTTGTGAGCTGTGAAATACAACAACGTTGATCATTTAAAAAAACAATTGCCTTAATACCCTAGTGGATAACACTTTGTGAATTTTCAGTGAAAAAATTATGACGAAACACAAAGATCAAGAGATCTAACGTAATAGCTTTACAGGAACAGCACGTAAATAATAATAGTGATAAGGAAATAAAATAACCAACATTGCGAGCGACAGAGCCGTAGGGCAACAACATTGAGAAAAGGGTTTCTTTGAGCAGAGGCATTTTTGTTTGCAGTTAGCGAAATAAAAACGCAGAGTTGATTTAAACAAATATTTTGTAACAGGAAAAATTCTGTTGACCCAACAAAATGAGTCCGTAAACTCACTCGATTGTATACATACTTTGAATCAATTTCTTTGGGAATGAAATATGCATGGATAAGCAAAAAAAAATCAACAAGTAATTAATTTTTGTTTCTCGTATTCTGTACATAACAACCATTTTTTTCTCAGTGAATTCCAAAATAATGACGGGATATGAAACACTTGATTCATACTGTGTGTTCACATGCTGAGTAATGCCGATGGTAGGTACCAAACTATCAACTGTTGTGCCTCGAGATAGACGCCTTAATATTCTCATCCATCTTGGTCAGCTCAGTTGTTAAGTTAATATAAACAGCAAATCTCTTACGAAATGGATCTCCGCTATTTTCAACCACTCACTTATTTATTTTACGTCTGCGTTACATACTGTAGGATTTATTTTCACTTTTAAGCATTTTGAAAAAAAATGTTGATAAATATTTTATTTTTATCGACTATCTTCCTTGTTATAGACATTCTTTTTTATTTATTTATCTTTTCGAGACCCAAACATTTCGTAAATACCAATCTAAAATTTTAAATGATTAAGATCGTTATGTTAAAGTTTTTTTAGTTGTAATTATGTTATTAATGATTCTTGTCAAATATTTTCACATATCGTTCGTGAGATATGTATGTTTTTGAGAAATTTTTGGATAAAACTGAACTTTATAACAAATGAAATTTCTAAATTTGCTTAAAGCAAGATTTTGAGTCAGTTTACGTAATGTAAATTTGAATATTTTTCGATATAAATACATAATATTAAACAATATTCTTAAAATAAAGAGAAAATTTGTCTCTAGAAAGCTTTCAAAACGTTCTGAAAGTAAACTAAATGCTGAAGAAAAACGTCAGTTATAACAAACTCATTTTTAAAATGTAAAATATCAGTAAAATTAACTCTACATAAAGCACGTACTCATTCATTCTCAAGAATAACCTGTTTGTTACATTTATATCCATGTTAGGATAGCCTAATCCACACGTTAGTGAGTAAGTTGCGTTTTCCCATTAAGTTTATTTCTGCCATGGCTTTTTATTATTGCTTTTATTTATGCAGATAAGACAAAGAAGGCGCTTTGTCGGAGAAGAATAAATTGCTCGTGTCACAACGGAACCGGAGGTTTAAGCATGTGACTTCATAAATCTGTAACTCCCGTCCCAAAGCTGGAGCAGCCAATTAGCGTGGAAACATTGCGACTCCGAGCAGAACTTCATTAGGAGCGTTCGCTTTTGACACGGTGCAAGCACGGCTAAGGACTCGTCCTGTTGAAACACGAACAGCAATCAACATTTTCGTATTGCGCCTTAATCAAGATCACCGGTGTTTCCCTGCGGTGGACAGAGCCAAGGAAAAATTAAAATTTTTTATCGTTCTTTGCTCTATGAAAAATATTATTACTTGGTAATTGTCCTAACTAGTTCCGAAAAAACACCGCATGGCGAAAGAGGCACTTACGAGGCAGTTAAATACTTGATTTTAATGTAGCTTTGGTTAAAAGCCATGACAAACGGAAAATATTTGTTGTATTCCAGATATATTAAATGGTTTTTCCACTATTCACTTCATTGTTAAGAAGCTAATAATAATTTTTCACGTTAAGTATGTCTCTGATCTTGGGACCATGTAGACCTATAGTTTCCCTTTAAATGTGCATTTGTCTCATTAACTGAGCTATCAAATTTCTTAGCCTATTTTTTTTATGGGCGTGAATGTATAACGAAGAGCGTTTACTAGTTTAATACTTCATTTATATGATAAGACTTTATATTCTATGCATGCGGTTTGCTTGGCAGCGCCTTGTTGAATGCAAGAGCGTGTCAGGCGAGAGGCTGCCCTTGGAATGTTCACGGAGGGTTAGAATTAACCACCAATATAAATAATGGATGAGCTACGGCTCAACTAAGTCTCTAGCGTCATTGCGCTCTGGAATGCAGACGATCACATGAAGAAACTTAATAATGTGCCTTGGCCCTTAGTAACAAATGGGTGGAGTTTAAGATTTATTTATAAAAACAGAATAGCAGTTACCATCCATGTACGCCCGATAATTTTATGTTAACGCCACTTACTTTCGCGTAACCATTCCATCCCATTCCGTCCCTACAAGGCAAAGTGTAAATTGTGATATATTTTTTACTTCATCCATAATGATATGCTCGATAAACCACCCGGTGGATCCGTAAACATTCCACCCCGTGCCAATATTCACATCGTAGCGTCTCTAATGAGATCGTGTGAGGAGCTCGTTTGTATTTGCACTTGCACGCTGTTATAGAAAGAAAGTGAACAAATCTGAGCCTGTTCACTTGTTCACGACACACACACACACACACACACCTACACACACACACACACACACACACACACACACATATATATATATATATATGTTTGTGTTCATATATATATATATGTTTGTGTTCATGTAAGAGTCACGGCTATTTGTTGTGTTTTCTCTAAAGTAATCGTTTGTACTCCAGTTCGTAACGTAAAATATATGAAATAATATAAAATAGTTTTTTTTGTAGGTTCGTCACATTCGCTAAAATTAAAAATTTTATTAAATAGGTTTTACTTTACTGCGAATTTCAGTAAACCTATTGAGCGATTTGAGGCAGTTGTAATATACTAGAGTTGCACTCCACAAGATTCGTGTTATAATCCTGAAATAATTTTTATTTCTTTTTTCCATGGTTTTCCGAAATCACTACATGAATGTTGGAATGGTTCCATACTGGGTCAAGGTCGATTCTTTTCCCAACATCCATTATCTGTGTGGTTGTGTGTTGACCGCTGCAAAGATCACGCTGTGTACAATACTTTAACCTTAAAGGAGCCTGCATAGTCAGGCGTATATCTGTGTTGGTGAGGAGGGATGGTAAGCGTATCGCTCGCTGGTGGTTCTATCACGGTGTCGCCTCTAAGCGCAAGGCTCTGAACTGGCGCGCAGTCTTCTCGTCGTGCATGGAACAACTATGAAATTGGACCGTTAACGATAACATGAGATGGCGGAGAAATGAATACATAGGTTCAATGCAAGGGCTTTGTGATTTTTATAGAATCTGTACTGGGCGTTTCAAGACTAAAAATAACTCCGAAAACACGCGTCCTTTAGCCTTTTACACTCTCCTAAAAATAGAGTTTCAAAACGAAATACGGAAACAGAACTACCCATCCGCCCTCATGGTGTTCTTAAATGCTTTTCGTAAGCAGATGCCACTCGGATATCTTTAGTGGTTTGCAAATCGCTTGGCCTCTTCTGAATCTCTGCACACCGTGTGTGTGCCGAGGTGCCCCTTAAATGCAATCCCCTTAAATTAAATAAAAATATTAAACATACCTAGTAATAACTGTAGTCTGTGAAACAAATGAAAAATGTTTTCCTCTTTCTTCACCTGGGATGAAGACGGTTTTGATAAAAGGCTTCAAGTGGAATTTTTCGATAATATGAGCCATCTCGAGGAACACCGCCCCTCCGCCTCGGCTCCGCGGAACTCCGAAATATTCCCAGTCCGAAGTTGGAATCCACCCGGAGGCCTTAAGATATTTGGGGGGAAGGGGAAGAGAGATAGAGTAGCCGTTTATAATATCGAGCCCTTGTCTACCACTTATTTGTCAACTTCCGGACCGCGAGCTGCTAGGCACTTGAGAAAGGCGCGAATATATTCTTTTTAAAACTGTATATTCAGTTCAATTAGTGCGTGAAGCCTTCCTACTTACTTCTGTTCTCATAGTGGGAAAGGCATTAAGACGATGGTATGATTATTAGTTTAAATAAATACCCGTACATTACTACACGTGTTGTCCAAAATTTTGGTGCGATGGGGACGCACGTTACATCTACGAAATGCAAAACAGCTAAAACCATTCTTAAGTATATAAAAGCGAGCAAAGATTAGAGCATTAATACGATATCAACTGTGACGGATATGTAATATTTTTTGCATGTCTGGTAATTAAATACTCTACAGGTTCCATACTGTATTATTTACTTATATGGATCAACGTGTAGCTTATTTCTTGTACCATTGCTTGATACGTAAAAAAAAATTACTGAACAAAACGTTTGGTGGAGAAGAGGAACCCAACTTAACCTCAACATCATAAGGAAAAACAGTCAGCATCGAACGACAATGTGTACGCTGAAACATCTCTGAATGCTAAAAAAAAAAAAAAAAAAGAAAAAAAAAAAAAAAAAACCGTTTCATATGTTGATCGCATGGGTTTATTTCGTCCCAATGTAGTGCCAAAGAAAAAAAGTGATTAAATTTGTAGAATTTTATTCGTTAAGGCACGATTTTAGGGCCCACATATCTACTTTTGAGTATTTGTTATGTTATGTCACAGACTTTTATAAGCGCGTTTAAGTATATCTTACCACAGAAGCTCTAAAGTGAAGATAAATATTTATGGCAGATTTCATGTTAGTATTCGTCCTCTCGCACCATAGAGTTGGTCTCTGTATCTACGAGTCCGTTTGAACAGTATTTGACACCTTAATAAATAAAACATTTGTTATAACCATACTTATGCACTCAACATAGCCTAATTAAATAAAAGCATCTAGTACTAATGTATAAGCATGGCATGTGTTTGAGGAAAATCAAGGAAGTATTTGTAGAAGTGGTTTAATAGTCAATTGTGCATCTAATTTGTATGCTTCTAGGATATTCCTCATTTAAACTGGTGAATACCAGCACATACCTACACATTCTGATGTCAGCAGGAAGAGACGGTCACTTACCGACAAGTCCGGCTTTGAGAGCTATCCCGGCATTGTTCACCATAACATCAACTCTTCCTAGGTTGCTCTCTATCCATTTGAAGGCAGACAATATGTCTTCCTCGGAAGTTAAGTCCGCTGTCAGAGGATACAGCTTTCCAGGCTCACTTTGCAACGTCTCGGAAAGTTTCTGCAAAAAAAACATATTTCATATAGCGTTAACAATTAATTATTTATATGAATTAGTTTACCTATCATAATGCTACAAAAAGTATTCATGTAAAAATCACTTACTCGACAACACGTTCTCAGTAATCCATTCGTAGACGGAATATTTCAGCTAATATTTTCAGCTAAAATAGAACGTTAATTATCTTTCTAACGAAATTTAGAAAAGTATATTTGTGGTTAACACATCATAAACTTTTGCACAGAAAGGTTTAAACCTTAAATTATTAGGAAGAGTTTCCTTATGGGCCAGCAAACAGAAATACGAATCATGCAGTAGAACGTTTTGGAACTGTCGGTATAGACACAAAAATAGTTTACATTATGCGTAAGAAAATAATTATGTTTTATAAGAATTAAATGTTTATCTTTCCAATATATTTTATACTTCAAATATATTTCATTTATTCTGCAAATTTAAAAATAAATGCGTAGATAGTTCTGGATATTTTACAGGCTGCATTAAAAAAATTAAACTTCGTTAAGCTTGGCTATGAGAACATTTACTGTGTTTTACTAACGAAAAGTTTTATAAAGTTAGTTTGCACGTAATTCCTGAGTTTAGGATAGTCACAATAATATTGTTTTGCTTAAGCGACTTGGTGGGTGGAAACACTTGCTGCAAACGTGTTTCTTACAACAAATGAAAGATAACATACATCTACACAAAACAAATAGTGACATACACCCGTATCAAACAAGAACTACACTCGATCTCAGAATACCATCTCACTCCACCAGCCAATATGCCAAAAACTGTAATTATGTGGGAATCTGTTTATATAATAGTCTACCTCGGCATGTTAAAAATATTAATAATAAAAATTTTTTTGCAAAAGAGTTAAAAAAATAGCTGAAAAACAGTTTTTTTATTCTTTCAAAGATGTTGAAGACTTTATAAAAATAAAAAATAATAGCAAAGATTTTATAGGGCAATTTCAATCCCACTTGTAATTTATGTTATTAGGCCTACTATCTTTATTGCATACAAATTATGTGTTATCTGTTCTGTTTCACTTTTAATTATACTTTCAGTAGTTTCATATGCTGTAATTAATAACTTATAAGTACAATGTAATTGTATATTTTGTGTTTTTTTTTAATGTGAAATTGTATATTTTGTGTTTTTGTTTCTTGTGAAATTGTATATTTTGTGCTTTTGTTTTTTGTGAAATTGTATATTTTGTTTTTTGTGAAACTTTATATGTATATATATTTTTTTCCTATGTGTACTTGACATGTATCATACCCCAGAAATGGGGTTAAAGGATATGAAAATAAATAAATAAATAAATAAAAACTGCAACAAACTTTTGAGGCGAACGTCATTCAATGTGATTGTAACAGTCTGTCTGCAGCAAGACGTTTGGCTCAGTTTATACTATTGGTTTTTTTGTTTCATATAATTAAGATTTATTTGTAGTGCTTAGTTTTTTTTTCACATGCATTAAATCCGCGAATCCCTGCACAGAAAATCACAAACATTCTACTGTAAACTTCTAAACACAAAACTATTTACTAACTTCACTAAGAGCTGCTACAAAGAGTATGTTACCATTAATTTATGATAATTTATAAAATGAGTATTATGGAAAACTGGTTTACAGTTGAAGAAAAATTTTACATATTATTTTATTACATGAATTTACATAATTTTAGTCGGGTTTTTAAGTTCACTGTATTAGTTTCTGTTGTAACATTGAATGATTCATGTAATTTTTATGTTCCATTTTGAAGACCTTAAGGAAAAATTTACTTTACTTCTACTCTACGTTTGTTTCTCAGACATGGGGAAAGTATTGAGGAAGGAAAAGAGTCACATAAACGGAGCAAGTAAAGGACACCGGTGTCTACATTTAAAAAAAAATATATATCTGTCTTAGCTCGTGAACTAATTTTCAAGTTTGTGATTACACTAAACCGGTGAGATTTTCAGAAGAACGCACCCATATTTTTTTCCACGAACTAAACGTTCTGTTGGTTTACCAGCGGGGTAGGAATCGCAGGCGAACACGGAGAAAGAAGAACAAGTGAACTGAAAGGCGATGTAAATTCCGCGTGACACTTGCCATTTTAAAAAAGCTTCCATATCGTAGGCATCAAGTTTTGTCAATAAAAACCTCTGTAACGAGTATTCCCAGGAGGTGATACATCAATACATCCATGCATGATCGTGTCTACAGCAACGGACAGAAAACAAAGTGGGAAATATATTTATCTCTCTCTCTCTCACACACACACACACCATATGTGAAATACGCTGTCGCTTTATTTTGTTTATACACCGCTTCCACGCCTATATCGTTACACATGCACCGCACGCACATGTACCCACACACACTCACGAGCATACGAAGTTAAATTGACTGTTGTATCTCAATTAATTATTTGGAATACATTTACCAAAGTGTGGTTTTAACGCTTTAAACGAATTGTGGACACTTAAAAACACATTGCTCTAAAGTACGTAAAACTCAAATATAAACAACAACAAATATATATAATGTGGTTTCTTAGCTCTATTATAAATCTAGCAATAAATACATAGGTATGTGTTGTAAAATTTACAAATTTTACTTGAAGTGTCACAAGAAATATTTTATAACTAATTAAAATAGTATCGTTTGTGAAATGTGTACTAAAAAAATGTGAGCGAGTCTCTCGGTACTCGCCAGTGATACGTTAACATCTAAACTCGGTAACGAGCAGACCTATAATACGAAATTCTGACACTAAATTTAACGTAGAATACTCTAAAATAATGCTGAGCGTGATAAAAATACGAAAAGTATTAATTTCCGGCGACAAAAAAACACATTTTTCCCCCCTTTTTAAAACCTAACTATAATTCTTTTCACCATTATGGTAAAACCCAACCGAACTGAACCCAACCAAGTCCAAATAGTTTGGCTAATTGTCATTTATTTCCTACAAGTTTCCTCAATGTCGGTGCATTTGATGCGCTTCGGGTAGTTTCGGAACAGTTATTATTGATTTCGTGCGCTGGTGTAGACAAGTTAACTTTGAAAAGAACGAAAAGTAATGTAAGTGCACTTGATGCGTTAAGGGTGGTTTCGAAACAGCTACGATGCTTTGATGCGCATTGTGTGGGAAAGTTGTGTAAGCAAAGCTGGCTTCATTCTGGTAATCCACGCCATGCGACACTCTACTCAAACATGTCCCAATGGTATGCAAAAAAAGTTATATAATATGTGTATAGCGAAAATTATACACATTATTTGTCATGCAAACGATTGACAAGTAAGTATGAGTTAAATAAAAAATATTCAAGTTAATTCCAGAGTCGGAAATAATAAATAAAAATTACTAGTGATACAAAAATATAATAAAGGAAGGATGTGTTTAAATGCAGGTTAGGCCTACCTTGTAAATCTTGGCATACACACAAAACAGCATCGTTGGTAACACACGAGCTATTGCGTTCAAAACGCAATAATTATAAATATATTACATGGTAGTTTCCTTATAATTAAGTTTCATTTGGCACACCATACGTTTGGTATGTAGCCTAATTTTTACAAAAGTGACTGTGTATGGGTTTATGTTGCTACACGTAGGTCCACCATCTTTGTCTGACATTTCCGTCCATCAACTTCCATTTCATTTTCACGAAATTACTCCTACCAAATGCCGAACAACAAGAGATGGATTGATAACACTTTTAAAAAAACTGTTCTGTGCACGCAAGCCTGCAAGAGCAAAAATGTACACCCGCAATTACAATCCTAACCACGTAAACAATTCCTTGCTTCCACAGTTCACTTCGACACTAATATAAACGAAATGATGCTTCAACAATTTTGCTCTTTAAAAATTATGTGTGCACATATCATTGATATTAATAGTTAATTTGGTTTAGTTGTTTTTCCTGTTTAATGTACGGCTACTGAGTGTTTTACGCTCTCATAAAAACTGTGCACGATTCCAAAACGAATTACTAACTCATTGATTGCGATTAAAATTGTGGTATTTGTGTTCCTCACTGACAGCGTCTTAGGCTACGATTAAAGTGGATGTTCGTTGGTGGATATAAGCAAACTGAAACCTCTATGTTCTGACAAACTAATCCGAGCTATTCTGACTAATTCTCTTTCGTCAGAACACTGTAACCGTAATCTTATTCACCGCAAACACTTAGACGTGACAAAGTCTTCAATCTCGGTACGAATGCTGGGTGTCATCCCATCATGAGCGACTCCAAAGCTGTGGAGTTTGGAACGACTAGCGCTGGGAGACTACGGGCCAGAAGACAACGGGGAGACAGTGTTTGGCAGAGGAAGGTTGACAACTATAAGCATAGGTTGGCACGAGCTTCTGCGAGAGCGCTGAGGTCTCGGCGCGTCGACTTCGGTGGGACTCAGTGGCGTGTGTGTGTGAGGATGGAAAAAAAAGGGGGGGGGGGGGGGTTAACCATAAGACAAAACTTTCCCACCGAAACTTAACTGTATAGACTCGACTACTAAAAACTGCTTTTTGACGTGACAACGTCTAATAAATCGATGAACGCCGGCTGCACGCACGAAAAAGGAGGACTCATTGTCCCGTTACGCACATTGTCCCGTTACGCTTTGTCCCGTTACGCTCATTGTACGCTTGCGCCGCATCTATCTCTCTTCCACTCGATTGGAACAAGCATCAATTTGACTTTTTCGAGGCACATTAAACTTGAAACACTCCCATTCGTTTCCTACTTTTCCTATCATCGTCCTATCCTTAACAGAATAACACAGATTGGAAGAAGTTAAATAGCAAACATGTACAAAAGTTATTGTTAAAATAATCTCTTCGTTAAAGTAATAAACATATTTGAATTAATGACTGCAAATAAAAGTAAATTTATCAATTAAATTGTAGATTTCATTTCACTCCTTCTTTGTATCGATACAGATACAAAATAGTGATAATTCAATAAACATGATTCAATTTTATTCATAAAAGTATGCGCTTCAGCTGAGGATTCGACACCACTTAAAACTCGAAACTGTGAAAATATTCAGAGTTGAAGTAAATATACCTTAGTAGAGTAGACTTTGCTCGTGGTTGTTGCGTTTGTCTCACTCGGTTAACATTTGCAGTGATGACGTAATGATCGTTGGTGGGGAGCGTCGAATTGAAGTCAGTGAGAGCTGAAACTCTGGAAGTAATAGACTGATTTGGGTGATTATAACTTTAAGTTGCTCGTTAGTGAGCACTGGGTGGTGTTAGTTGGGTAGAATAACTAAAAAATTACTAACTTTGGTTTTGATGTCATTAATCGCAAAATGCCTAAGCAAAATCGGGTTATGTTGGAAAAAAGAAAGTAAACAAGAAAAATCACCCGTGCAGAAGCAATCTAAAATACAGATAAGTATCATAGGTATCGAATTAGGCAAAAAGTAGCCGAGAGAAATGAGCCAGCGGGGCTGAACGAGCCCCCCAACGAGGCGCGATATTTGCGCTCGAGCGAGCCTCAGCCGTCCACCTCGCGAGAAGCGACGGGGAATGCAGAAAATGGTTTTGTAATGAACGTCGATATGCTCTTTAATGATTCTGATGTTGATATGAAGTCAGTTGAGTCAGTGGTTGTGAACGATGTGCCGAGTTAGTCGCAGTTTGTTGTCGCAATTTTTTGTGTCGCATTTTTTCTGGCGTGGCCGCCCAACCGTCAAATAAGACGTTCATCGAATTCACGTCAAAAAATAAAGCCACATCAGTTTTGTTAAATTATTGTAATTATTTCAAACACGACATTCCCGTTCAGTGCGATGGAAATTCATGAAACAAACCCCTGACGACTGTAGTCCGAAATACAGTCTACTCAGAATTTATTATACTACTGTTTGCGTTAAAGTTCCTATCTCAAATGAACGAAACAGTGATCAGTATTTAGTGAGGTTCACAATTATTTTATTTTAACGATACATATTACCATAAATGCGTATGTTTGGCTGTATACGAGAAAAATAGCTTGGGTCTTTGATAATAATTAAAATATTAATTGAACAGGCAGAATACTTTCTTACTTCCACAGCTTACACTCCACGAGAGAACGTGAATGGTAATTAGTGAGGGGAAAATGATTAGGAGTAAAAATGAAATTTAAAGCGCGTCGCTTGATAAGTCGAAAATGATAATGAAGTTCAACTTTCAAATAAAATCTTTTACAACTAGGTTAATAACTTAACTATTTAGTCTTCGATGTGGCATTTGTGTTGTGAAGTGAAGTACTTTTAATTACATGCTTATAGTGAAAAACTTGCTTTCGCTCGTTGGAACACATGGCTCTGTAGCTGTATATTTCGTGGTAAGATACAGTTTTTTGGGTTTTACATATTTTTAAAATAAACAAAAATTAATTTCATTTACACGTTTATAAGTCAAACGAGGAGGGACGTTATATTTGGCAAAAAATATAAGCACTTACAGGTGCCTAAAATATGCTAAATTTGATGATTCTATGTGTCACATAAGTATGGAGAAAAATTTTAAAAATCATAAAAAAAATGTATTTTTATAACTAATTTTTTACTTATAACACATGATACTACGCTAAATCGCATTGGTATAGAAATCATAGAGATATTTATTTCGATAGAGTAACCATATTTTAAGCATAGAAAATATTTCAATATTCGTGAAAAAATTAGAAAATTTAGCCTGGATATAAGAAGCTGGATGTAACTAAGTTATGAACCAAATTTTAGAGCTTACCAATTCTGATTCAATGGTATAATCCGTGTTTTAATTTTTTTTTTCCATTCGTTCACAATTGACTTCCGAAGAAAGGTAGCATTGACTTCAAAAAAGGCGTTTAAGCTCTTTCAGATCTGAGTCTCCCACCCCCCACACGAGGTGCTGATCGTTTTTATACTACTATACAGTCCCTTGCTTTCAACCTCATGAGCCAAATTTTAAAAATTTCAACCGTGGTTAGAGATGATGGAAAATAGCATTTATCAGTATACATGATAGCATTTATTTTAAGTTCTACGGCGTTTATTAGCATTTATAATGTTTTCAAGCATTTCACGATGCGTCGCTGTATTCACATGTTCCTGATATTTGTTTTTTCCAGTTAATGAGTTGAAACAGGTTTACAGTATTTTAAAAGTATATTACACAATGCTTACAAAAATTATGCATCTTAAATGGAAGCCATAATTTTATTCAGCGCATTATGTTGTACGTATATTTTAAACCTTAACCTAGATTAATGTTTATTTTACAACAGGGAAGGAAATAAATTGAATTTGCCATGGACAAGTTCGGCATAGGGGAATTTTTAATCTTTAAATACACAGTTGTATTTGTATGTGTCTGACACGAAAAATAATAACTTTACTCGAAAATACTTAAATTTAGATATAGTATTGAATGTAGTTATTTTTCTGTCGTTATTTTTGGTTTTTACAATAAGGGATTTTAAGAATATTCTAATAACAATAAACTATTGTGGTCTCCATCCTTCAAGCTAACCTAACATGCTTGTAATCACAATTTTAGTGTCTAAATGGACCAATTACATGACAAAGCTTGGGTTAAGGCCTTAAATAGTTATGAAAATTTTTGTGTAAAAATAATTTACTAGAAAACAGTAATTTCCATGGGAAAAAAAAATCTGAAATGGTAGGTTTTACATCTATAATTCTTTGCTTAGCCAACAACACCTAACTTAACAAAGAGTTAAAATAATTTGTTTTAGTATTTTTAATGTTGTTAACATATTTATTATAATGAACTGTCAAATTGTTTTAAACCTACCTAAACAAAACAACCGTTCATTTTCAGCGCAGGTAAAATAATTATTTGAATATCACATTGATATTTACAGAATAGTAACAATAAGTTATTAAAACTGAAAAAAGAACACAATTTTTTTGTACTATTCGTTACTATGGACACTCTACCAGTGTGAATTTTACGGAGTTTCCTTTAAGCCTTGAAACGTGTATTTGAACAACCAAAACGTAAGTAGTATTTTTTTCGCACAGGGCTTTAAATATTACTAAGTTTACACATGAACGTGAAACATTCAGCGGAATGCGAATTTGTTTAACATTTTAGTATGCCAAACTTCCAACATTTTGATTCTTAACATGAAAAATTAACCTTAACCAAAATCCATGCACTGTTTCAGTATCAACGTAAACATCATAGAAAAACACATGTTGATTTGTAAGACATGGCACATTCAACTTGAATCGTTGAGGACTCCATGTTTTTCAATGCCTTTCCGCGACAAGCGATATATAGCTCACAGAAATTTCCGGATTAAGTTTTTAAATCGTATTTTCAGAAGAGTTAAAATGTCTATAAGCCATGTTTTCATTAGACATAAAACCACCGGTACATATTCTTAAAGCACTCAAGGGACTTGCATTACACCTTTACCTTCATTCCTATACCATATAATGTTAACGGTCAGTGTTCAAATTTCACAGTTGTCCTATGCAGGAACGATAAGACTGCGCGCCAGTCCACAGCCGTGCGCTTAGAGGCGATACCGCGCCAGAAGCACCAGCAGACGTCGCGCTTATCATCCCGCCTCACAAACACCCCTGACTAGACGGGCCCCGGAACAGCCTCTCGGAGATGGCGAAGTTGGTCAGTAACCGGGCCGGTATACCTGCAGGACCTCGAGCCTCCTGGCCACGCCCACGACGACCATGCCCTTCTTGACGAGCTGCACGGCGATGGCTTCCCCTATGCCGGAGCTGGCGCCCGTCACCACGGCCACTCTGCCCGCCCATCGCTCCATGGCGGCTCTGGCGGCTCTGGCGCGCCCTCTGGCTGCCCGCGGTGTTATCTCCGCCCGCCAGGCGGGTCACGGGTCACGGGTCGGGTCGCGGCCGCAAGCACTGCCCGTTGTCCGCCACCCAGCGACGGTCCGGCGGCAACTCCATACATGCTACTGGCAACGCTAGGTTCACCCGGGCTAACTCAGCATTGTGCAGGGTTGCAGGGTAGAGGTCCTAATATGATCACTAAAATAAAATCTGAATATGGCGATTACCCGTGTACACCTTGTTCAACCCAACGCTGGCTGGGTCATAACATGTTGCATCATTTTCTGAACACGTTAGGTTAGGTTGGTTAGTTAAGGTATCAACTAAACCAAGCGGATAGGAAGTTGCCAGACCATACACAATTATTTCAAAGATATGTGTTTGCTACAGTAACAAAGTTCGCTGTGGTTGTAGGACTGAGTTCAGTTAAACAGAATTCAGACGCTCAGTATTGGTTATATCTTCAATACTTTCTCCATTCATATTCAAAGATACACACTTACCTTGGAAAGCAGTTTATGTAGACCATAAATTTATTGCATGGAGGTTTTCAAATTATTTTATCGTTATTAACCTGCAGCCAAAGTTTGTCGGTCGAGTTCAGACTCGCCATGTATGTGTGTGTGTACATAGGGATCTATACTAATATTATAAAGCTGAAGAGTTTGTTTGCTTGTTTGTTTGAACGCGCTAATCTCAGGAACCACTGGTCCGATTTGAAAATTTCTTTCAGTGTTCGATAGTATATTTATCGAGGAAGGCTATATTATATTATCAATAATATTAGGGATCCTTACTAAAAGTCCAATTTAGAATCAAATGCGTTGGAGGGGGTTAGATACAACATGCAGTACACGTACGAAGTGTGTGTTGACTATGCCGCAGGCGCTAGAAGTTTATTTCCTATTGCCTATTAACATTGTTGCCACGCACTAGATGCTTTATCATTCTTAATTTTCCCATACAAGTAATAAACACCCGTGTGATATTAACAACGAAGCAATCAGTACCCTCATAAGAGTTCAATTAGTATTTAAATACTTTTTATCAATTTAAATCGCAAACCTAAACTATTGTTTTCTTCCTCTCTCTGTGTTTAATTTGTTTTTTATTGCCCTTTTTTTCAAGTATATACATTTTACAGACTTGAAACTTCACAGTAATGTTCCTTATGTTAAGCAGGATGACATTTTCCGAAAATTAGAGCCCATGGGTGGTTAAAACCAGGCAACAGTGGGTACTTTGTCTGCATGAGAAGAGGATTTTGCATTGTTCATGCCTTCTGCGTCTCCATGGCAACGGGCATCGCGCGGCAGTGGCGTACCCACAAGAAGGGGCATGTATAATGAGCGGCACAAGAGTGATCTGCCTGTAGACTGCCGTAGCGAAGTACGGGTACATCAGATTTACGTTGCGTGCACGAGTCGGGAAACCATCGGTGCTATTAATTTTCTCTCCGGTACATTCTACAGCATTGTAATAAATTTTCACTGAATTTATTTTATTTACCATTACTGTAAATGGGAGATGTGGCTTAATTTTTTTCCATTAGTATAGCCGTGTGAAGCCGGGTCGGGCAGCTAGTATAAATATATATACATACATACACTAGCTAATAACCCGCTTCCTTGCTCACGCAATTTCAGGTTATTGATATTATACCATTGTAAGAAAAGTTTGTGATTAATTCAAAAAATAATTACTAAAGAAATATACACAATAAACTGCCATGTGTATTAAAGATTTAATTCATTAAAAATCGTTTAAGAATGATATTTTCTAATGTGATTATGCGTAGGCTTTTTTTTTGTACTTTTAGTACCTATAGATCAAGTATCTGCGTTCATAACTCCCGTTTTAGTGTGTTTTATTTCACCTCAATGAAATCACGCCTATTTTCCCTTTCATAAGGTAGCCAATTTTTAAAAAATGTAATGATGCGCCTATTTCATTTTAATTAATATTATGCTATCGTTTACACTTACGCTTTCTTTTATTTTGGTTATAGCTCTGCTTAAAATAATTTAATTATCTAATTTTTTTAACTTAAGGTTTTTAAAACAATGTCATATTTATTTGAAATGTAGAGTATAAGTAGAAATTTTATTTTTTAACTGTTGAGTGTGTAATCATTTATGCTTAGTACTACTTTAAAAAAAATAATATTTTTAACCTTTCTCGCCTTTTCCCACAGGGATGCCTATGTAACAATTTTCCAACAACGGTAAATTCACCGTATACAAATAACCATTTCAGTTATTAATGCTCAGTTATTGACATTCAGCTTGATTTGATATACATATTAGATTTTTTAATGATAAAACCAAAATTATCCCCTTTACAACCCAGGTTTATTATTGGTACCCAATTATTTTCTAAATCTTGATTAACTTCGAGACATAATTAGAAATTACTTTCAAAAAATATTTATTCCTTTTTTTCCCCTAGGGGTTGATTTCGCACGATGGTAAAATTATAGTTGGTAGTTTTCGTATATAATTTATTTTTAACCAATAACCATTCTTATAATAGATAAGATTCAGAGATATATTTCATCTTAAAACCCTATTTACCCCTTTTAACCCCTTTCGTAAAATGGTGAAACTGTGGTTGGTAGTTTTTGTATGCTTATTATTGGAGCCCAAGTCTTTTACGATGCTTTATTAGCTTCTGAGATATAATTATTTATCTTAAAACCATATTTACCCCTATTTCACCCATTAGGGGTTGAACTTCTCAAAATAATGAATTGTTTTTAATAGTTTTGATAAGTTAATTTTTGCTATCCAGTACAGTTTATTATGTATGATTAGCTTTGGAGATATTATTAATGCTTTGTAACAATATTAACTCCTTTTTCACCCCCTTAGAGTTGAATTAATTAATTATATATAGTCTAGTGTTTGATTTAGCAAAAAAAACTTACTAATAAAAGGTTTCATCAAAATCCGTCAATAAATTTTCCGAGTGATGCCGGAACAAACAAACGAACAAAAAAAAAAGACAAAAAAAATAACATTATTTTTGAATTTTAAATAATGTTAGTAGCCATTTTCAATGTTTCTTTCCTCTTAAAAATTATATCTTATGCACATAAATTATACCTCTAACGGTTTAATTAATAGTTTGTATATGTATATATACTGTATACATATATATCTATGTGTAGAGAGAGACAGACAGAGAGAGAGAGTATTTTATACGATCATTGTTTAGTACAACTGAAGCAATTTCAAAAATAATAATAAACATATAACACGCAGATAACCAGATAACTTTCGAGTATCCTGGACGATCCCTTGATCCGGCGCTGAAGCAACACTAACTTACGACGCAGTCAAGTCGCGAACTTCAGTGAACGGCTCGAAGCTGTAATGGCCGAGAACAAGCGTAACACCCCGATAAACGGAGCTCGCGACCTGATCCCTCGCAGTTCGGCGTTGTACGAGGCCCACAGTAGTTGGTGGATCGCGACGGAGCGCTTGTTGCTGGTGGTTGTTCGTCTTCGCCAATTAGTACTTAGTAGAACGGGGGAAACCGGATTAACGTGGCTGCTATGGCAACGGCGGTATAACCCACTTCCTATTTCATTTTTTTTCTCTCTCTCCAAATAAACACGTGTTGTTTAATGAGAACAATTGCTCCAAGACAGCAGCTTCAACAGATGTAGGCTACAGAACAAGCGGCGGAAAGCAAAGCCCAGTCCGCACAGATCTGCAATAAGTTTCTGGTGCCAGTCCAGAATCAACAGCACGCGAAATCAAGTCATCTCAGGTGTTAATTGGCTGGTACTGCATTTCTCTTTCCTCGTCGCGCAATAATCGGCAATGTGATTTTTAGGTGATGGTTATCGGCTTTCAAGGCTTGTCCACCGACACGGATCTTTCGGTGAATTATCATTTACAGTCTGTACCAGTGGGGCCAACTTCACTCTACTTCGAGTATTGTTGTTTAAACTAATCCGAGGCTCTGACACACATGAAATGGTAATAAATTTCTTCCAGCTATATTTTAATGCCATATTTTTCCGTAAATCATCATTATACATATATATATAAATTAATGTATATATATATAGGATTGATGAACTCCGTATTTGTTTGACCGATGATAATGAAAGTTAGCACACCGAAGTGATTTTTTTATGGAGCAGGATCTTAGGCTATCCATTTTTGTAACTCTCCACTAGATGACGCTGCAGCACATCAACATCTATCTTCTATACCGTCTGGCAACTTCCTATCTTTCTCCTTGGCGAAACCCATCACCTTAGTGAGGCTCACAGCTGCAAGCGAAATAAAGGCGCTAAAAACAGTTTATAACGTGCTATCGTTTAGTGCATCCGGTCACGTCGGGAACACCACATAACTTAGAAAGTCACAACTTAGAACTGTCATAACTTAGAAAACCTGGAAAAATTCACATAACTTAGAAACACACAACTTAGAAAGATCATAACTTAGAAACACACAACTTAGAAACACACTACGCAGAATCACACAACTTAGAAACGTCATAACGTAGAAAGTCATAACTTAGAACTATCACAAGTTATAAACACACAACTTAGAACGATCATAACTTAGAAACACGTAACTTAGAAACACACAACGCAGAACCACACAACTTAGAAACGTCATAACGTAGAAAGTCACAACTTAGAACTAACACAACTTAGAAACACACAACTAAGAACTGTCATAACTTAGAAACACGTAACTTAGAAACACGCAACGCAGAACCACGCAACTTAGAAACTTCATAACGTAGAAAGTCACAACTTAGAACGATCACAACTTAGAAACACACAACTTAGAACTGTCATAACTTAGAAACACGTAACTTAGAAACACGTAACGCAGAACCACGCAACTTAGAAACGTCGTAACGTAGAAAGTCATAACTTAGAACTATCACAAGTTAGAAACACACAACTTAGAACTGTCATAACTTAGAAACACGTAACTTAGAAACACGCAACGCAGAACCACACAACTTAGAAACGTACGTAGAAAGTCATAACTTAGAACTATCACAAGTTAGAAACACACAACTTAGAACGATCATAACTTAGAAACACGTAACTTAGAAAAACATAACGCCGAACCACGTTACTTAGAATTTGAATGAGAAGGCGTAAATATTTTGAAAGGACTGTAGTGAGAAATATTTTTGTTTGCAATCCCTGCATTCAGAGCTGCACTCTAGTGGCTAAATAGTTACTTTCGCGTTCAGTTTGGTTCTCTCTGTATAGATGGCGCTGTTAGTTCCACACATAGCTATTGGTTTGCTCGCCACATCTGAACGACACGTTTATTTTATTCCTGTTTTCAATGATTAAGATTTAATTTTTGTTAGTAAAACAGTTGTTTTTTGTTTGTATAGTTATAATAAATTAAGTTGATTACATAATGAGCGTTGGGCTAAATTCTTGTGTTTGAAAAACTACAAGTAAAACCAAGAAGAAGAAAAATTGAATTAATTTTCCCCGTTTCTATGACGTCGCTGTTGACGGAAATTTAAAACTAAATAAAAAAATATATAGGTATATGAATAAATTAAACATGTATTATCACATTTAATTTCGTTGTAGCGTCATTAGGTATTCTTCTCTCGAATGTTACAATAGTGTAATTTATTTAATATAAAATTTTTACATTTTTTTAAAGGTAGCGTTAAACATAATCTTGAGAATATAAATACAGAATGTATATAAAGCAATCGTTAAAACTTTAATGTGAGAAATCACGTAATGTAGAGAAAGCAGAAACATTATTGTTCAGAAGCAGGGTAGTTATTAAATTTTTTTTAAACATTTTTAGATGAAAATCGTTGCAAATTTTATATACGTATGAGGAAAAAAAAAATTTAATTTTTTCTTTTCATAAATTTTATATCAAGGTACTACTATTGTCCTGTTATTTCCGGGGCAATACTACACAAGCAATGTTTACTGGGGATGCAGAAAACGTTTGGCCAGACAGCTGGTTCCAACATAACGGATAGGTCATTGGAGAGGTGGTAAAAAATCAAGATTCATGAAATGATCTCGAACCCGAGCTTTCGCGTTTGCGCTACCTCGTTGTATTATACGTAGTGCATTTCCGAGTAACTCTCATTACTTGATGTGAGATAATGAAGTATTTTTACGGGAATTAGATTTTTAATTTAAAAGTATATATATTTTTTTACAAATTTTTTCTTTGTTACTTTGATTAATTTATTGTTTGTGTAACCTATTTTCATAGTTTTAAAATAAAATTCGATAACTATTTTCGTTTAATATACCAATTCATATCTTTGAATGAGTTATCCGTAGTTATTTCTAACTATTTTTGACTAATATTATAAAACTTTTGCAGGGTATTTTCCGTTTATATATTTATCATTACTTTGAATTAGTAATAGTTTAGGAAAAATTGCTGTTTCTTTTCTTCAGCTCGTAGAAGTTTCAATCGAGTTCATATTTCAGCGTGACTCATGTGGCTGAAAATGCGGGTCGATCTGCTTGGTGTGACCTGCGTTATGCCCTACGTCTAAATCAAAAGTTTTACTATCTCTCGCGGACTTTCTCTTCCATCACTAGAGACCTGCAAAATTCGCGGATTCATTTCGTGATATGCTACAATTCAAATAATTATACCTTAGCGCTGCTTCTGCAATTGGTTTACTGTTAAGCTACGGCCACACAGAGCGCTATGCTCGCTATGTTCGCGATGTTCGCTACGCGATCACAATATAGCCAGCTGCATCTCAGGTGCCACTGGCCACACAAAACTGTGTTCACTATGTTCGCTATGTGCGCTATGTTGGCGACGTCGCCAGGTGTTTGGTTCTTGGCTATTTTTCTAAAACGTCGCTGACTTCGCGCATGCGCAGGTAAACAAAAACATTTGTTTTCGCGCGGAATTGTGCTGTAGGTACCCACTTCAGTGTTTAAATTATTAGTATAATGTCAACGGAAAATTTTATTGAAGTAAGAAAATATCCATGTTTATGGAACAAATCAATAGAAGATTATAGAAAGCAGGACATGCGTGATAATGCCTGGGCTTTGATTTCGAAAGAGGTTAATAAACCAGGTTAGGTGTAATTGCAATTTATTAGTTATTCAGTTAATGATCAAATTAAATTTCTGCTCCAATGCTTTTCCTGTAATTTAAATTCTTCTTCTCAATTTTATTATTGATTAGCAATAATATGCTATCAAACTGAGTTGTATTTATTCTAAAGTATCTAATATATTTGGCCTCGTCCGCAAGCAACTGCTTCATTAAATGATGAAATTCACCAAATTAATTTCTTTTGAGATTCACTTCATGAACCCATTTCTTTTTTCGTTTGCATACTGTGAGAGCCAACAGAATATCATCCTCGTCGGAATCATCACTCGAATCCCACGGCATGCGCCTCGCCGACATCGTAAACTACACTATTCTGTGTGGCCACCTCGCGCAGCAAACATAGCGTACATAGCGAACATCGCGAACATAGCGAACATAACGTAGCTTTCTGTGTGGCCGAAGCTTTAATCTGGAGTAATGAGGTCCAATTAGAGACCCTCGCTCAAAGAAGTGTCGAATCACAGACACTCGGTCGAGACGACTCACAAGTCAGCAGCCAATGAACAGGTGGCATTTGCCCGAGTGTGTAGAGTGTAGTAGAGTCTATCCTGGAGGTCATTGAATCCGCGAATTTTGCAGGTCTCTATCCATCACGTAAGATTGCAGCGTATTATGTCTAAAGACTTTTAAGTTTCCAAATGTCTTAGTAAATAAGTGGTAATGTACGTATAACGGCAGTCCCCCCCCTTTTTTATAGTAAAGTTTAACAATATACAGTTTTACATCAATTAATGATTAAATTATTTTTGATTTCGTATTTCGCACAGTAAACTTAAAAATTTAATATTAGTCATCTGCGAGTACTCTAATTTAACGAGTCGAGTCGAGTTTTTGTGTAAAACTCGAACTCGAAAAAACGAGTCGAGTTTTTTCCCTCATTCACTTGCAAAGGTTATGTTTATTGTTTACTTATAAGATGCCAAGATCGCAAAGAAAACATATTTCTAGAGGTCTGCGAGTACTCGAAAATCGAGCTCGAGCCGAGTACTTAGGTACCTCAAGCTCTAGCTCGGCTCCAAAAAATTGTTAGGCTCGAAAATTTCGAGCTTCAACAGCAGCATGTTACTTGGCCGGAAAGCATTGTGCCGGTGTTTTACTATTTACGGAAAAAAATACGGTAAAACTCACTGAGGTCCCGCATGGTAGGTTTTTCCGTATAAAGCGTTTTAATTGTCCGGGGTCTCATCATTTACGCCATTAAATGTGTGATATAAAGTCCCGTTTAAAATTTTTCTCAAAGTTCCTGATAAATAGTAATGGCGCACGTAAATATGAAGAAAAGACAAATGAGCAACAACTTTCGAAGAAATATGGATGATGTACCATAAGTGCAGTACAAACCCAATAGTTATTTTAAGATAATTACCATAAAACGAACTAAAGATTCTTTGTAGATACCATAATTACTACAGAAGCATGATAGCTACCACATTTGCACTATAGTTACCGTAACAACAGAGATGTATATTTACCGTGATAGTAATGTATCATTTATTTATGATATATTAAATTAAAGAACATTATTGAAAGGAAAAAAGGGATGTTAAATTTTGATATGTACGGTTGGCACATGTTGCTAAGAAATAATGCGATCTGAAAGAATGCAGTACTACTACGAAAAGCGAAAAAGGTACTCGTGGATTTTTAGGTTATGGCAGTCTCTTTCGTTTTTCAGTAATATCGGCCGAACATTAACAAGCGTATCGGAAGTCGGCAGAAATGCCGATTCAACTAAATATTGGCAAAATCGGCTTTTTCAGTACAGCTCTACATTTGATGACATGAGTAAACATATTTCAGACTTCAGGATATTGAAAAAGACTTAAATTTCCATGTAGGTTTATTGTGTGTATGTTTTTTTTTTGCAAGTGTAAATTGAATTAAGTAAAATGCTTCTATTTTTATTACTTTCAATTGATTAAACTTTAATGACAAGTTACAGATATTTATGACACTAATTTTGAGGTTAAGCAATTTTACTAAAGCATTCCAGCCACACAGGTTGCCAGCGAGAGACGCCTCTCTTCTGCTGTAAACACCATCTCGAATCGTAGAGCTATTTTAACTCCTGAACGTGCAGAACAAATTTTTTTTTCTGCATGATAGATTAAAGAACCGAATTTAATACTCTATGACAATCTCTCTTAGAATTTTTGAGCCGAAAAGTGGAAATGTTGAAACAATGTGAATGTACTTTCCCAACAACATGATTTATGATGCCAAGTTTGTTGAAGCTCAGCAAGGACTCCAGAAAAATTGACAAGAATGAAATTATTCCAAAGATATGTTATATTTACACAAACATATACTTGTAAACTGTGGTTATGTTAGTTGGATGATATCAGTTACTAATGAACCAATGGAAGCAGGTTAGATTCAATGGCAAAAATGTTTTTTTTTCCTAGCAGTGCAAAATGTAAATGCACTCTGTAAATAGTTACCCAAAATTAATAAGCCCACTTCATTTAAATACTTTATTCAAACATTATACTAAGTTTAAGGTAAAAATAATTTCCCAAAAGTGTAACTGTACCACAAAAGCTTGAGCTCGAGCTCGGTTCGAAGTAAAATTCTTAGGCTCGCAGACCTCTAATGTAGGCCTATATATTTAGTAGGCTAACAATGATAATGTTTTCTTTTTTTATTTCCATATTTTTCTCAAAAGTTCTCACATTTTATTACTCCATCACAGTAAATTTATGTGCAAAAAATTTAAAAAAAACTCGAACTCGACTCGATACTCGCGAGTATTTTAGCAAACTCGCTCGAGCTCGACTCGAAGTGAAAATCCTCTGCTCGCAGACCCCTATATTAATATTATGTATTTTAATAGTTCTATGAAAAAAATTCCCTTTTCTTATTTACTTTACTCTAAAAGTAAGAACTGTGTAAGGTGATCTGGACGAAAATTTTAAGCTCTAGCCAAGTGCGAGTAGGTGAGTGGAGAGGCATTATTCACAAATGAGTTAACTAATTTTTTTCTTGAGAAAAATGCTGTGACACGATTACTTAATTGAATGTCTGTGGTTGGTTATGTTATGTGTAGACCTACATTATATAAGTCAGTGGCTTTTCTCCTCATAGTGCTACACATCATTAACTAGTAATTTGAAAATATTCACTTGTGTTGTTTCGTCATATTTTGACTTATTTTTTTGAAGCTAAAATTAACAGTAGGTCCTTTCCCTTGAAACACACAAAACTCCTTTTGATATATTTTTAAAGAATTCTCAACAAGAAAAGTATTTATAATGAATAAGAAGTTCACGCCAGTATGCATTCAAAATAAACTTTTTTTTTCTAACATTCCGTATGAGAAGTGTAAAAATGTATGTCCGGGAACTGAAGTCGGTGCGTGGTGTGATTGGGGTCCACCATCTTGGATTGGGACATTACGGCGGTCATCTTGAATGATCTTGACTATGATATTGCCGCCATGTTGGAATCCACCATTTTGTTTTTGAAACTTTCCACCATCTTAAAATCGAATGCCCCAATCTCGAACGTTGCACTTTTCGTTACGGCCGCAATCTGGTTTTTCCATCATCTTGTTTTTATCTGCCGGAAGTTGTCATCTTGCTTTTCTTTCTTCTATTGGAGGTCGCCATCTTGGATTATGTAATGTCTACCATTTTTGTTTCTGCTATTTTTTCCTAGTGTGTGTCAGCTACTCTCTGTCTCATGTACATAAGTTCGATGTTCCATTACCTACTAATGAGGTTATGACCCATCGACATATTAAATTTAATTTTTTATACTATATACATAGGCAGTTAGGTGATTCGAACCATGGCAGTTCGTAACTCTGGATTAGAAAGAAACGCCTTTTACCACATGACCAACGAGACATTTAACAGACTGAGAATTATATAAGGTATATATAAAAAATGTCGCATATTCGGACTTGTTATATTTTTCAATATGATGAAATAAAAATAGCAGAATTTGTTAGAGGAAACTCCGCCATACTTGTTTTCAATTCACAATAATAGGAGCGCGAGTGTCACGTAGTACACCAACCATATGCTAGAGGGCGCTGCCACCATCTTTGTTTTCAGTTCTTGCTACCAGGCACGTTAGTGTCCAGCCGTATGCTATAGAGCGCTACCGCTATGTTGGCAAGAGTGCAGGAGTATTTATTGCAAGAATGTTGTTACTTCCGCCATCTTTTCAGACATCATAGCCGTCATATTGTAATTCTGTAATTATTAACCCATATGTATATCCGGAAATGATTCCAAAAATTATAAAAAAAAATCGCCCATTAATGTAATGATTGACCCAATTGATTTAAGTCTTTGGTTCAATCCTTGACCAATACAAATAAAGTTTTATGTTTAAAATTTAATTTAATTCATTAAAAAAACAAAATATATATATATTTACTTTCCTGATCTATCAGCTTACAGTGAGCCGCAGATGTAGGTTTGGTCGCCATATTGAAATTCTGAACTTATTAAATAAATAATCGAGAAAAAATCGACAAAATATTAGAAAATTGGCCAAATAATATATCGATTGAATCAATCGATTTCAGTCCTCAGTTTGATCCTTGGTCGATGCAAAAAAGGAGATTTTAGACTAAAAAAATTTATTTATTTTATTTCTCTCTTCTTCTGACAATTGGATAGTTGGCCTTACAACGACACGTCTCTCTAGACAGGCCGTATGAAAAGCGTCTCCACATTAAGAGGTTTGGAAACCCCTTCAGCTTACTCATGTACCTACTTACCATTTCAGGTACAGACAAAGTATCCTGAACCAAAAGATCTAATTCATCGATTCTCAGCATACTGTTCGAACAGATCATTTACAATGTCAGCCTTGTAGGCCAAGCATATCTGAAACCCGATGTATTCGTTTTCGATACTTGTTATGTTTTTACTGCTGATAAAAACACTACACCCGTTAAAGTCTCCTCTAGTATATAAACGACGATGGTAGACCTTCCACAATGATCTCTACTGACGATAGTCAGCATTACTGTTGTTGTAGGTGATATGTCAGACTGAACTGAAGAACCTCCAATCGCTGATGGTACATATGTCATCAAGGTCTTCATCGTTGTTGCGACTGCTACTGTCCAGTCCGAGTAGAGATTAAAATCAACAACTCCAAATTGCTCTGGCTTCCACAGCTCCAACTGGCTACGACGGCTACAATGGCTACAGTAGCTCCAACTGGCTACAACGGCTACAATGGCTCCAACTCTATACAACAGCTACAACTGAATTTGGCTCCAATTGGTTTCAATCATATTTAGCCCTAAATTGTCTCGATTGCTGATAAGGCTTTTTTTTACTTATTATTTTGTTTGGTGACGATTTTTGCATATTTTAGTTAGAAATTGTAGTGTGAGAAAACAATCTTAGGCGATAAATTAAAATACAAGAAATAAAACATTTTTCCAAAATACAAAATATAATTTATTTTTTCAATAAAACACACTTGCAAGTAAAACAAAGCTTTATTTTACTATCCCGTACATCTTAGTTCATTAAGTATAGTACATTTTTCTTTAGCGATTGATATATTTTTAACATTTTGGGAAGCAAGTAGAAGTCTTAACCTATCGACCAATATTTTAGGATCTTCTCATTTTGTGTAATCAATCTCTTCTGCTGCTGCCTCCATCTTCTTTGCGCTTTTACTGCCAATTTTCTGAGAAACTCTATAGTCTTCTGTTTTAAAACCAGCCTCATAGTTATTATAATCATAATCGTCCCATTGATCACCACGGAAATGATCAGAATTGTTAATTTTAACATGTCGCTTCCATCGTTTAGGTCTCAGTGCTTCATCAAAATTGCTGATCTTGTAAGATTCAGGTTCTTCAGCTTGGTCTTCGATCTTGAAAGGTTCAAGTGCGTCATCACGTTATTCGAACTTGTCAGCTTCAGATGCTTTTATATTGTTTTCAGTTCTGCAAAGATGACTTGAATTTGCTATTGATAAATTTTTTTCATTTCCATTAAAGATGCTACTTTCTTCGTTATCATTTAATTTCAAATTATTAACGAAATCTGGGATAGTGTTGTCTTTATATCACTTTCTGTATGTTGAAGCACCATTCTTTTTATCATCAGTTAGCTTGGTTGTACAGATCTTGTGATGTTTATTCAAGATATTTCGTCAACTAAATGATGCTCAGTGCAACTAAATAATTTTTGGTAATGACCCAAAATACACTCGCTTCTCTCATGACGTTTAACATTTATTGCAAGGTAAATTTCTTGCTGCAATAACTACACTTGTGTCTGTTCGATAATGGCTACAGACATCGCTACGGAATCCATACTAGCTTCTGTGAATGTGGTCAGAAGCATACTGAGTGTTCCAAACTAAAACAGACATTCAAGTATGAATTTCAGTAAACCATCAGCTAGAGTTAATTTTAGATTTGTTGAAAAATTTATCTCCAAGTAGATCTGCTTTTCACCAACAGATGTCTCCTCATGTAATTGCTCACAGTGTTCGTGCTTTAAACAATATATCTGAATCCATCTAGTACAATTTACCTTGTATAATAATGCAAGTATAAAACATTCGTTATTTTTAATGTTGTAAAAGCGGTCACTGTTTTAGGCGAGATGCGGGATGCTCACTCACGATCGGAATAGGAGAGCTTTGCTAGACCTCAAGCAGAAGGAGAATAGTCTTGCATGCTGTGGTTCTCAGCTGTTTTAATACATAGAAATCGACTCAGTGATAAATCTAATTTATGTGTGAGTTTCACCTGATTTAATTTGTACTTGTAATTTGGTAACAGAAATTCACTAACTAAACGTATGACTGAATACAATTGCATGTCTCATATCGAAAGTAATTTGGTAACAGGAATTCACTAAATAAACGCAAAACTGAATACAATTGGATGTCTCATATCAAAAAAATGCTTGAAATGATTACCTACTTTCTAATGATTAACCAGAAGCACACTAAGAAATTCAACAAAAGTTGTGACAGGAATAACCAGAAGCACAGGGAGAACACCAACAAAATGTCGTCAGGAATAACAAGCGGCCGAGGTCAAAGTCAAGGTTATGCAAAATGGCCGCCGTGAAGTCACAATCCAAGATGATGGACCTCAAACCACACACAATGTACTGGCACCAGATGCCGGACATGCATTTATATATTACTCGTATGCCACATCGGAATGTTTTAGGGGAAAATTACAGAGTAGTGGCTCCTGGAAAACCAGTAGAATAGTAACTACAGTTAAAGGTTAGTTAGGTTATCTCTATTAATTACGTATAAAGTTTAACTTACGTACCAAATAAATATTACTACTTCTGAATTCACGCAACGAATCTTCTACTTGACGGTTTTGTATTAGCCTTATTTACAAGAAGCTGCTATTTTATAAAATTACCATATTAGGAACCTATCCAAAACATTTTGTGTTATAATATAGATTTTATACTCCTTATATACGAATTCTATCCAAATGAATAATGCCCACAGCGTCATCTAAGAATAATTAGTCCTTGAGTTTGGCTAGGTTAATTTTAGTTTTCTCAGTATATGTTCTTTAATACTAAGTGGGTTGAGTGTTGGAAAAACAAGTATGTTTTAACTGTGCGTAGCCTTGTATTTGTGAATAACAGATTGTTTTGCAAACAGCCTTTCTGTTTTATTTCTACAAAACATTTATTCTAAGATATTTTCGTATGTAAGCTTTCACTTGATTCGTTGTGAGGATGATTTTGACTTTACACCATAATCTATAGAATTGGTTGTAGGGAAAGTGGAAAATAGGGTAGACCGGGGGAAATCGGGTCACGGGGTAAACCGGGTCATCGTAACACGATCTGCTGTCTTGTGGTGAAAAAATGAACTGGAGTCTACGGAACCTACCAAAGAGTGCTGCTATCTGTCTATACGACCGTCCACTACAAGGCGAACATCGTATGTAACAACATTATGGTAGTCTGTGCGACATGAACCCGAACCTGTGTAGTCCTGAAGTGGAAAATTCTTAACAATGTAAGTTTTATTTTGTTTCAAATAAGCCTTTACGTTCGCATTTCGTAATAGTATTGTAGTTTAAGTAATGGAGTACGAAAATATGTACCCCACTAAAATTATTCTACATTACTGAAGCTCTATATGTTTGACAGAATTTATAGCATTTTTCTTTTTTTTAAGTGCGAAATGGGGTAACTCGGGTCACTGTCGTTGGGGTAAAACGAGTCACTGCATACAGTGGGGAAATCGGGTTGCTTTATATATTTGCTATATATTGTGAAGCACTTTATTCTTCTTTCTCAATGTTTAAGTTAAGACCTATTCTAAATAAGTGTAAAAAATGAATTTAAGGCACATGACTTCAACTTAGTTAAAATTTGTAAGTACTTATAATAATATTGAAGTTTAGGAAATGTTAAAATAATGAAAATATTATCCATGTAAATATAGAATTACGAGTTCACTGCCAAATGTGTAAGTGGAAGGAGCACCACAGAAGAAGTGAGATGCCTGTTACCAACACCGGAAAAATTAACACCAAAGAGAATAGGTGAACGAAAAACTGTTGCTTCTCTAAGGCTACTGTCAAAAGAAAATCACACATTGTTGGAATCCAGGAAATTGAAAAGCAAGAAGCAGGTGTTAAATTAAGTTCAAAGCAAAGAAAAATTGAACCTCTGAAGACGAAGAAGCGAACAAAAACTAAAAACACATCCGAGTTGGAAATTTTGGAAGAAGGCCAGGATGATGAGGAAGATTTTCTCTGCAACATGTGCAAAATTGCATACAAAGACATCAGAAGCTGCACTGCTGGAGACTGGATTCAGTGCCAGTCTTGCAAAATGTGGTACCATGAGCGCTGTGTCAATGCTTTTCAGTGTAAACAGTTTGTATGAGGAATGTGTCTGTCAAAACAGTAAAGAAAATCTGTTGATCCGATTTGCCCCACTTGTGATCCGATTTACCCCACTTCTGTCCAAATCGGGTCAAAACATTTCATTTTCCTTTTATCAAGTTTAATGTCAATTCGTAAGGAAGATTGGCTAATGTTTGTATGTAAATATGTACATAAATGTATGACTGATATTACTGTAGATTTTTTTTATGGTAAATTAATATTGGTTTTATACTTATTCAGGAATTTCAAAAAATTGACCCGATTTCCCCCGGTCTACCCTAAGTACATTTCATCGTAAACAATTTTAGTAATTTGGTTGCTCTTGTATTATGTACTAGCCAGGCCCCGATTTCAGGAGCCAGCGCTCTGGGAAAATAATTTTTAGCCGCCCCCCTTTCTTTCCAGTTCACCGCAAAAATAATAAAACTTTTCAAAAACAAGCTTATTTATAATAAGTTTTAAAACAGTATATTATGCAACTAAATACTAAGGTTTTTCAAAGACAAAGGCTGTGTGTATTTTTTTTATTTAATAAATGCGTGTAGCATTTTTATACGGCTGTTATAGGTACCGTAATAAAATATGAACTACAGTATACTGTTAAACGAATTTTAAATCTTTTTCTAAATTATTTTGTTTAATAATTTATATTTTTAGGCATTATTTCTCGTCCCTCAAACCTTTTTGTCCAATTTTTTTCGTACCTCAAATTCTTTCGCCGCTTAAAAACTGGAAATCTGGGCGAATGCCCGGTTGACCCATATGTAAATTGGGGCCTAGTACTAGTACATTTTGTGGATCTACAGTGACGAACTTAATAGGATATGAAGCGTTATACGAAGTTAGGTCATGATATGTGAACATATAAATGCCTGATTATTAACTATTAATGTATACTTGGTTTATAAACACTTATCTTTTTTCCCTATTATCATCGAGTTCTAAGGTAAAGCTGCCATGAAGTGAACGATTTTGATAATAAATTGGAATTTTTTTTTTTCAGTATCACTGATAGAATAATATCTTTGAAAATATGATTTTTTTTTACATCCGGTCATTCATATATGTTAATCCTGTATGTAACCTGTGAGTTGTTGTTTTTACACTGATTTTTTTGCAAGTTCTCGTAAAGCAAATGCAGTTGTGAATCATGGTAGTTGAAAGTGTAGACGTCCAATAACGCTGGATTTCAGTAATTAATAAACAGCGTATGCGGTTGTTTTCAACGAGTTTATTTGAGAACTTTTAATATGTAGTTCGCTATTATAAGACATTTTCAATTTGTCTCCAAAATCATTACTTTGTTTTTTAATTATATTTCATTATATAATTATGTTTATATACATGTGTGTGTGCGTTTAGGCGTGTGTATGTAAATCATGACCGTGGTTATTTTATCGTACCTCAAAAAATTTTCAGTTAATTAATTCTTTCGTAACCGTGAAATTCAATCACTTCATTACCATTTGTTAAGTTTTCACACACTGTGGAAGCAGCGAATGCATATTGAAACCTAAATTTCCATCACACATTGTGGAGCGGGATTGAGCGGTAGATACGTGGCACTTTTCACGTGGAAGAAGTGTGAAATACATGACAATTTAACAATTGGATGTAACTGTAGTAAATAATGTTTAAGAAGTGACCACGGGCGTCTAAAATTAATTAAATTCAACAAGTATAATTTGGCTACACCTTAAGGTGTTCACTAATTGGCTACAAGGCTAATGTTATAAACTTCGCAATAAAAGCAAACGCACAGGACGCTACATGCAACAAGTGCAATAAAACTGCGGCAATTTATAGCTAGGTAAAATACGCCAGACGCTAGACATCGCCGACCCTGCAAATTGAAAAATACAAATGTCGAAACAATTTACATTTGGCTTATTTCTAAAAGTAATGTTAATTTTTATGTCAAAGTAAGCCTTTATTTATAATTTCACTAAAAATTTGTATGTGCTTTCACTGTTTGGTATTTTCATAAGTGAAAACGTAAAACGTGTAAAAAAAATTAAGTCGTTGGCTTCCATACAAATAACTTCAAGGTTACGGTACAGGTTACATTAAATATGGAGGACAGAATAAATGCAAGATGTCTTGTGTGATTTCTAAAGGTTATCTGAAAACATTGTTATTTACCTTTTCTTGACTTTCTTGTCTGAAACTGATAAGACTCGGTCTCATTGGGGGCCATCCCTAAATAACGCCATGCGTAAAGGGGAGGGGAGGTGGTCGACGAAGTGTGACATTGTGTGACAAGGAGTAGGAGGCGTCATAAGCTTCGTTATGTCGCATGTCCAAATATAAAATATTTAAATGCGAAACTTTAAATATAAGCGAAAAACTTAGAAATATTACCAACATATCAATACGCTTATACGATTTTAGGTAATCAACTCATGAATGCGAAATTAAAAGAAGTATTTGAGATTTGTAATTAGCGCGAATTATAGTATCAGCCTTGCAATATTTTAAAGATTTTGACTTGGATGCTATTTACGTTGCCACAAATGCTCCGGGAAGAAGTGCATTCAACAGAGTTGAACGACAAATGGCCTTGTGTTCCTGACATTAACAACCAAAATGAGAACGAAATGCCTGCTATGCCAGTGATAAGCAATAGAGAGAAGTGGGTTCAGAGTCCATGGACACAAGATGATTGAGTTTTGTATCTTTCTTTGATATAATTATTAGTTAATCATTCTTTAAGTAGTTTCTTGTTTTTTTTGGTCAATTTTAAGAAATGTTTGATTTAATGTTATTTTGTTTAAAACATATTTTTAATGAAAGTAAAAATAATTTTAAAACTGCTGTTTTAATTAAATTAGTTCAATGTTTAAAGTTGGAAAATTTGTGACGTCACACCATCTGTGACAAGGCCCCATGGGGGGGGGGGGGGGGCATAAAATCATGATTCGTGTGACATAATTTATGGATGGCCCCTTGTAAGTGTACACGTGCGTCTCTCAAAGCTCGTTGTTGTATTATATGAACGGGTGAAAAAATTTTGTGTGTTAGAATACGATTGTAAAAAGTGAAAAACTTCAGATTTTTATAACATTGTTTAATGCGAAGGTTTAATTTTGGAAGTAACTTGGAACACTTAAAATAACAAAAATTTATTTCCCCATACAACTCAAGGATACTGTATTGCGTTTTTTAAATATTTTGTGTTTGTGAATACTCGAATTATATTTCGTACAAACCAGAACGAAAATCTGCGTAAGTTTCATTCTGTCCTTTGTCTTGAGAATCGGTTTGCCCGTAAATTGTTCCCCCACCACTTGGTAACTTCTTTCCCCTTCCCCAGTGACGCACGGGTTTTCTGCCACACCCCACCCTAGCACATTTCAGGTATTCTTCTCCAAGACCCTACGACCTTGAGTCCGGGATCACAGGCGCCCCGCTGAGGCATCACAATGACCAGCCATACAGTACAACCTGCAAACATTTCCGTCGACAAAGAGTCGCTGTGCTCGTATACACAAGCATAAATATTAGTTCAACCTATTCATAAACAAAACTAAATTAATTTTTTTTGGTATCTGATTTCGGAAGGCACATATCTAATTTCACTGAAAGAAATGTCAATGACTCAACAAATATAGGTAAACGACTATGAAAAATAAACACAGGCCTGTTCCGTTCAATTAGCACTTTTATTCATTCATCTTACTAATATTATAAATGCGAATTTGATTTTGATTGTTTGTTTGTTACGCTTTCACGCCTTAACTACTAAACCGATCATCATTAAATTTTGCGTACACGTTGCCAGGGGTACAGAAAAGGACATAAGATATATTTCATCAAAAAATAAATTATATTAATAAACTAAAAGAAAACTTTAACTGCAAATCTAACTAATATATCGCTGGGTGTAGTTATTTTTCGTTGCTATGAGCAATCCGTTAGCACGAAGAAAAGTTTCCAAAATATATATTGTATGTATATTTTTTTACTGGCGAAAAATCTTATCAAATTTAAAAATCTAAAAAAAAAATTGGTGAAAGAGTTTACGGAATTCAAAAAATGAATAACCTAGAACCACCTGATGCGATCCCGCTTCGAATGGTGATGGTCCCATACCGGTACGTTTAGTCGTGCTTACGTGATTGCACCTCAAAGCAGAAGAAATTTCATCATTTATATATATACTAGCTGCCCGACCCGGCTTCTCACGGCCATACTACAGGGAAAAGAAGACCAAAGATCCCATTTACAGTAATAATAAATGAAATACCATGGCAATTAATTTATTACAATGTTTTTTAATGTAGCAGAGAGAAAACGAATAGCACCGATGGTTTCCCGACTCTCGAGCACGCAACGTACAACTGGCGTACCCGTACTTCGTTTCGGCAGTCTGCAGGCAGTACACTATTGCGCCGCTCATTTTATATGCCCCTCCTTGTGGGTACGCCACTGCAGCGCCTCGAATGGAAAAAGAAATCAAAGCGATGCCGTTGCTATGGAGACGAAGTAATCACTGTTGCACAGGCTTAACCACCCTTGGGAGATGATTTTCGGAAAAAGTCATCCTGCGTAACATAAGGAACATTACTGTCAAGTTTCAAGTCTGTAGGATATATACTTGGAAAAAAAAGGGCAATTATTTATATTTAAATTCCGCGCAAAATTTCAACGGTGATGAACAATGAAGTAGTTGTTGCCATAGAGACGAATGAAGCATCAACAATGCTACAGCTGTTGCCATGGTGATTTTCTACCAATTCATCACAACATACACCTCTAAACCTCTTAAATTGTCTGTGTTTCTCTACTATATTATGCATGTTTTATACATACAAACCTTTCTCTTGAATCAATCTATCTATTAAAAAAAACCGCATCAAAATCCGTTGCGTAGTTTTAAAGATCTAAGCGTACATAATGACAGTCAGAAGCGGGAAGCGACTTTATTTTATACTATGTAAGATATAGATTACAAGCGGAGTTAATAAGGGATGTTAATTATCTGTAGGTAAAATTTAATGTGAAGTGGGATCTTAAATTCGCGACAAGGCAGAACCTATGACTCTATTAACACAAACTCCGCTATTTCTTTTCTTCTCCAACACTTAACCCTGATTTATATTGTGTAGTTTTTTTCTTCTTTTGTAAATATTTAACCTCTACCCATATTGAACAACAACCTTAATTAAATGAGTTAATTGTATTATTAATTAATTGAATTTAATAGTTTTGCTTCCTGTGTCGACCGACAACCTGAATTGAATAACAAAATCTACTTAAACGCGAGCGAAGCCATGGGATAATGTTAGGAAGTAATAAATGTGATGGATATTATTTTTATTATATTTTAAGAAATAAATGTAATTTGTATCATTTATTAATTTCTTGTTCTACAAACTGCTAAAATGTTTTATATATACACGCATGTACATACAAACACAAACACACATATTAGGTGCGTGGATATGTATGTATGTATGTATGTATGTGTGTGTGTATATATATATATATTCTTTCCTTGTGCGCTTGCCGTTGTTAGGCTAATATAATAATATTCTGACGCTGCGGCTAAAACTTACTTTGAATATATATTACTTTTGACACGAGTAACTAAGAAATTTACTTTATCTTAAGTGAAGTATAACATACTGACTACTTGTAAAACATTTATTTTATAAAATTAGTTGTATAATTCTTTATTTTTTATTTTTAGACCAGATTTTTGTAATGAAAAAGGTGTGGGACTAAGTAAGTTGAATGTTTGGATCAGATTTAGCATGTTTTCTTTAAAGAAGCAGTACAAATAACTGATATCAAAATGAATGTAAAATTCGAACAATTTCTTATATTTAGTTTTTAAATTCAACTTTATTTAATTATTGCCGTAAAACTGTGGTAATAATAACATATGGGCTGGGTTAACATTCAAAAGTGATGTTAACTAGTGATAATTATAATATATCATATTTCAAAAGCACGTGTGCGCCACGTTCCAGTGTAACAATGCAGTAATAAAATAGTAAGTGAATCAATTAATTATTCCTGTTTTTTAACACATTAAATAGTCATAATTGTTTCTACACAAAAATATCACCAAGAAAGTATTGAAATACATATTATTTTACTCCGAACTTAAATCGAAACTGAAATGTTAACACCACACATAATTGTACGAAAACAAACATATTAAAAATGTAAATATAGTTAAATATTTGTTTTAAAGCAAATTTAATTAAAACGCAAAGGTTTTAACCAAGTAGGAATTTGAATAGTTAAAACTTATTGGCAGTTTCTAAAGAGCAATGTGTGCAATACACCATGGGCCTTTCACGACTGCAGTGAAGAAAGCATCGGCAATGCAATAGCTGCGGTCAGTAGAAATAACACGGAGTAGAGACTATACTAAGAATATGTCAAATTAAAAGTCATGCTACAAAATAAGTATGCTTTTGATAAAAACAAAACCTTTTAAGTGTTTTGTAAGGAATTTCCGAATAGAAAAAAAGTTAATATGAAGAAAAAAATACTAATATAATATAAAGTAAACTAATATATGCAGAAGAGGAATGTGAGGGGAGTATGTTTAAAATAATAGTTTTACAATTAATGAAACACGGATTTGTCGCGTTGTCGAGGTGTATATAATGGCGTAAAGATCGTTTAACATGAAATAAAGGAAACTTTATTAAATTACCCCCTTCCCTTTTCTTCTCTTTCAGAAGAATCTATGTAACAAATTAACGTCTCCGAGCAACGCGAAAGACAGACAGAAAAACTAATTTATTATTGTAATTGACAGAATTGATAAAAATGCATAGCAAAACAGGGTTTAAAATATATGCATTGATCTTAAAAGTAGAGAAACTTTAAAATATATTTATTGTAAAGAAAGATGGTTTGATTAGTTAGCAAAACGTAGTTAGGTACACACTGATGGCTAGCGTTTCCCTTCTGAGCTCCGTGTGCGTTGCTGACAGCAAATAAAGACGAGACTACAATCGCATTACTTAATAAGGTGCATGTCAATGAAAGACTGTAACGCTATAGGCGTATAAGCTTGACAGAAGCAAGGCACTGAGACTAGGGATTGCTATACAGCTAAGTGGAATCCCGCAATCCCGTGGGATCCAGCATAATCTGAAGGCCTGGGGGATCCCGCACTGCTTGTGGATCCACATCGTGAATTTGTTGACAAATCGCGCAAAATGCAATAAAATTTGCCATAAAATGCATGCACTTTTGTATGTTGTAAGTGAATCCAATTATATGTACAAATAAGGCGTTTATAAATTATTGATTTGTATAAACAAAAATATGCGTCTTCTTGGTTAGAACTTTTGCAATTTTTTTAATGATGTTACATTACATGACACTTGCGTTGCTTCTTTAAGTAACAACTAAATCAGATTTTTTTTTTATTTAATGGGTATTCCTGTATTCACTTAAATATAGAACAAGATAACAATGACGTTAAAAATTTTTTGCTACTTTAAAATATTTAAAATGACTCTTTATGTATATACCATACGTTGCCAAACATTTCTAAAAATAATTATTTGCATTAAAAGTTATGAAAGAATTTCATCATATGAGAATAATTGTCATTAATTTTTTTAATTGTATGAAGATTTACCAGTATTCTTTATATTTTTATGACATGTTCAGTTAGATTAAAAAAGTTAAAGAATAGAAAGATTATTTGAACATAAAAGACTTCCTGCTTGCTGCGGAGGAGATCAGTCACCTAATGGGCTTGGAAGTGTAAAGACAGCGATGGATTTTTTGTTGTCTTCCAGAGGTTCAAATACCGTAATTGAATTAATTGACACTAATATTTTTTTTCATGTGACTGGTTTCAATACGTCTTAATTTAAGTTATATTTATAAATAGTTGTATGAAGAAAAGAGAATGAAAAAAGAATTCATAATTTTTGTAATTTATTTAATTTTTTTTATTCGAATCTTTCAGTTTCTAGGTAAAATTGGAATCTAGGATTCAAATTTCACTCGAAGTATCAAATTCTACCTGAGTTATGGAACATTATTAGATCTGTTATTTTTCTGTCAAAGTAATACGTCAAAGTCGGGTAGAACCCAACTTTAACAACAATAACAACTCAAAATTATGTTTTCGACTCGCCAGACCTTACTACTTGCAAGAATTCAGAAATTTGTTAGTCCATGAAAATGTTATGTAATTTTGTTCTCTTTTAATGTTAAAATATTCAAGTTAACCAACATGAAAATATCTGTTTAAATGCTACTTTCCTTATTCATTTAATTGAAAGGAATTTTGTAACTGGTAAAAATTACGACAAAATTTTTGTGACTGCAGAAGTTACACTAATTATTTTGGCAACCAAAGCAAAGTACAATTAAAAAATACAGCAGTATGAATCAGTCCACCGGGAAATATCTTCAGGCAATATTTTGTATGGTTACGAAAAAATAAATACTTAAATTTGTTTTCAGGCTAATTTTTCATATAAAAATTTTAAACAAAGTTTTTAATATTTGATGAGTCTAGAGAAATCGTTTTAAAATAGAATTCTGAAGTAGGGGCATATTAAGTGTTAACACAAATAAATTATGGATGGTAAAAGTAAGCTCAGGAACAGTAAGTATAATTAATGTAAGGTTATAAAATTAGTTCTTAAAATAAAGACTCTCTTAAACAATTAACGTTATTGAGTTAAAATAAGATAGGATGGCTGGTCGCTACAGCAGTATCAAATATAATTTCGAAACACAACTCATAAACTTTGTACGTGTTTTTGGCATTGTTTTCTTGATTATCCAATACACGATCAAACTCTATTCGACAATCCGTTTGAAGTGTACAAAACTATGTCGCTAAGATTTTTTTCTCATTTCCATTAGCCTACAACACAAACTCTAGATGATTTACTTACAAATAAAAAAATGGTTGAAGTAATATCTTGTAACGTGTAATGAAACCATTGAACTATCAAGTATATATTAAAGTTTGCATGATTATAAAGCCCTGCAGTAAATAATAAAATTTACATATACAAAAAAGCATATGAAATATGTTGATTTCAAACTTTTGTCAAAATATAGACCCGTAAGTCTGCTAAGTGTGTATTTATTAGACCAAATTTTAAAGTAAAATAATACTATTTAACTGTCAATTGCACATAATGAAAACTTAAAAAAAGTTTCACTGTAAATGTATTGGTTAACTTTCTGTGTTGTATGGGATGATTATGCATTTTCTATAAGACGTCGACTAGCCGTAATCATTAATGCATTTTATTACAAGTAATACTTCAGCGAACAAACATTATTATTGAACATTGGACTGTGAATTAATTTTTCCGTTTCACAAATGACCAATAAAGCGGAGCTTTATCAATAACACGAAATAACATATAAATTTAAAATATTTGTTTTAATTACGCAGTTTAAAAACACGAAGAGTTATTTGGTGTTCACTATTACAAAGAATAAACCAATCGTATTGTTCCCAATTTAAAACCATGCAATCAAAACTACCCATCAAGTTTTAGGCATTGATAGTTAATTTAAATGGCCGTTATTTCCATCATATTGGTAATTGGATGTTAACTTTATTTTTTAATTCAGTTGAAGTAATTTTTTGTTAGATTGCGCTTCAAATAATTTAGTTTATTTTTTATACCATAGTTCAACTTTGTGTTTCAATTGGAGATAAGCTCATTTTTTTTACTATTCTACAATAAATAATATATAAATTTTATTTCTCACAGATGTTCTTTGTTAAATTGTAACCCTTCTTCCTCCTCAATTGGAAGAGGGGTTGCGTCCCCGACTCACTCTGGGCGCGAAGGGAAAAAATAAATATTAAAACCAGGCATAAAAAGCTAAACAATATAAATTCCCCACACCACTGCCCAGGGGTCAGGCCAAAAAAATTCAAAGGATATAATAGTAGAGTAACCATTAAACAAACAAGAGGCAAGACTTTGGACGTATGTTATTAAAAAATAGAAATTTGCAAAAATAATTTTTACTATACATAACCATACAAGCTTAGTTACAAAAGCTGACGTTAATAATGGCAGCATCTTATCCCCATTTGCGATACTAACAATAACCTTTAAAAAATCGTAAAAATATAAATACTGATAACAACAAGTATAAAAATATATAAGGGCGTGAGGCGTGGCCACTATAAAATATCAAAATATACTGACTGCCCTAATACCAAAAATCAAACAAGACAATCAATACAAATATATAAAAAATCTACAAAAATAATACTGAAGTACAAACAAATTATTTAAATAAAGTTCTTAAACTCTCAATCAACGGTTTAGTCTTTCTTCAGATGTTCGTTGCTAAAGACTTGCCAAAAAAACAAAGTTAATATCCTAGGCGTGCGCTGGCTTCCTGACCTTCCTCACCAACTCCAGAGTCTAATGCCACGCCGGGCCATTGGTACGAATTCACAAAGGCGTGAACGATGATCAAAAAAAAAATTATCTTATTTTTAAGGGAAATGTAGCAAAAACTCTTCACGTAACATAACTATGTTACCACAGAAGTATTTATCATATACTTCAAACAAAGTCTTACTTCTTTATTAACTTGCCAATGATTTCATTAAAAACGTAGAATGGCCGCACCAACCAACATCAGGCTGCGCATGTAGTCCAATACCGATCACATACTTTTAATAATACTGCACAAGCTGATATATTAGCTAAATGCAACTTTAAGTATGCCAATTCCGAAGACAAACTCTCAAAAACAAATTGCAAAATGTTCGTTTCTTCCAAACTTATACTTTTATTACAACTACAGGCAAACGGGCGACCTTTTTTAAAAAAATCCCACACTGGAACAACGTGTGAAAACAAATGGGCCTCTTCACCAAACTGGCTAATAAAAGTTCCGTCCAAATAAAATTTAGTATGGGAAAATACACAGTTCACTAGGTTTGCCAAAAACCAGTGCAGCACCACGAGGGTAAAAATCAAAATTGCGGCCTCTCTTTACCTTGATAAGTTCAGTATCACAGGGCAATCCATTGCCCTGTCACCCAGCGTGGAGCCTCCAGCCCAATACTCTTCGTCGCCCGTTGCCGTCCGGCACACCAGTCCGCGCCGTCACATGGCTCTGTCCTCGACGGTCGCTCGGCACGCACCCCTCTCGCCGGCCCAGCTGATTTTTTCTTCCCGGCAAGCCGAATGTCTGACGTCATCAGCCAACCGCCGGGCGCTCACCAAGTGGTATTTACGTGAAACACAATCGATATTCTTAAACTCATAATCGATAGCTACCAAACGGCGTATAACTAATTAACAGAAACAAATATAATTAAAAAAATTTACAGATAAATTAACATTAATTAAAAAAGGCGTAAAAATACGTGAAATAAAAAACCATATAAAACTAGAGACCAGCAACAAAAATAAATTACAAGTAAAAATGTGGCCCTGCCGGCCACAACCTCCGCCTTGAACAAAAAAAAATTTAAACAGCAAAGAAAATTTTAAAAATAACCACAACTACAAATTATATAAAAAAAAACATACCAGAGTAAGTTCCAAATAAAATAAAAATAAAAATATTTAGCCATATTCGCCCTAAAAGGGTCATCCACATTCATTTTAGGAACTCCGCCTTACAAACATTTTCAAATGACTAACATGGGCCTTTTTTACCTTATTATTTCTTTCAACTTCTTCCAACAAGACAGTAACCGGCCCTAAAATCTTTACAATCTTATACGGTCCATCATACTTATTCTCTAACTTAGAGCTCTGATACCCTACTTTGTCACTCAAAACAAATTGCCTGCATAGCACTTCATCACCAATTTTAAATACATTATCCACTCGCCCCTTATTATAAAACTTACTCATTTTCTTTCTAACCTTTTGCAGATTTTCGGCTGCTTCTTCCCACATTTTTTCCAACAAACGGGGGCTTCGGGTTTCCAAAAGGGCTGGACGCAAACCCCAACAATTTAGTAAAGGATGGGGTACATTTCTTCCCAAAAAAATTTCCGATGGTGTGAATTTAGTACCACTGTGTATGGTCATGTTAAAAGCTAAATTTAATACGTGGATAACACTGTCCCACTTCCGTTGGTTACGTTGATGAAAAATCGTGAGGGCCACTTTGACATTTTTATTCACCCTTTCAACCAAATTAGGGTTGGGATAATAGGGGCTGGTAGTAATATGTTTTATACCCCAATCTAAACACATCACTTCAAAACACTTACTCTTAAAATATGTAGCATTATCTGATACTACTTGCTCCGGGCTACCAAACAAACCCCACACTTTAGTTTCTAAAGCCTTAATAATATTCTCGCTTTTCATATTACGCAAAGGCAAAAAAAAACAAAATTTAGAAAAACCATCTACCGCTATAAGTAAGCAATTATTCCCCCCTAATGATCTAGGTAGGGGCCCAAAAATGTCCAAATAAACCCTTTCCCAAGGTCTAGTCAGAGCTTCAACAGAGTATTTACCTATCTTACTATGTCTAGATTGCTTAGCGCGCTGGCAATCTTCACAGCTTAAAACATGATCTTTTACGTCTTTTTTCAAACCTGGCCAAAAAAATTCTTTAGAGATTTTATCTATAGTTTTTTCGATTCCGCCATGCGCGCCTATATTAGAATCATGGTAATACCGCATTATCATTTTCCTTACCCCCTTAGGAACAAAAACTTTATGTTCTCCATCTTTCATCCAACACAAAAGCCCGTCTTTCATTCCTAAGTCTATAGTAGTATCCTGTCCCAAACGCGTTATTAAATCTTTAGTCTCAGGATCCTCTTTTTGTATTTCGCGCAAATCAATAAATCCTTGAGGGAATTCCCTCAGGATGTTACATTCTTCCTTGTCTTCAGTTCTCATTTCGTCTTTACACTGAAACTCATGTTCATCAAACATGCGCGATAAGGCATCGGCTACTACATTATCCTGTCCTTTCATATGTTTGAGGTCAAAACGAAAACGCGTCAACCGCATGATCCACCGCCCTATTTTCCCTAGTTGCCGCGGGTGGGAAAAAAGCCATGTCAAAGCCTGGTTGTCAGTCCATAATTCAAATTTCTCATGTTCAAGAAAACTCTCAAATCTCTCCAACGCAAATATGCACGCTAATGCTTCCTTCTCATATACACTGTATTTTAACTCGTGCTTATTTAGGGATTTACTAGCATACATAACCGGTTTTAAACCTCCCTCACGTTCTTGCAACAAAACCGCCCCCAGACCTACTCCCGAAGCGTCCACTTGCACAATAAATTTTTGCTCAAAATCCGGAAGTATTAAAATGGGGGGTTGAGCTATGGCTTTCTTTAAATTCCTAAAGGCCTGTTCTTCCTCTTCCCCCCATACAAACTTAACATCTTTCCTTTTCAAATTATTTAAAGGCGCGCATAGGTTAGCGTAATTCGGTATAAAACGGGAAAAATAACCAAGCATTCCTAAAAAGCGCATCACTCCCTTAACATTACGGGGGGCCGGGAAATTAACTATGGGGTTTATCTTATCTTGGTCCATGACCAATTCACCTTCTCGGATTATGTATCCTAAAAATTTTATCTCGCTACGGGCCCAAACTATTTTTTCCGGATTTACGGTAAAGCCGGCTCCCTTTAGTTTCTCAAGTACTTTTCTTATATGTTCTATATGTTCTTCAAAACTATTTGAAAAAACACAAATATCATCCAAGAAACTTATTACAAATTTATACTGATATTCTTGTAATATGTGCCCTAAAATTCGTGACAAACATTGGGCCCCAAAATTCACCCCAAAAGGCACTCTAGTCCATTCAAAGTGCCCCCAAGGAGTGACAAACCCGGTAAATTTCTGACTACTTGCTTCTAATTCACATTGATGAAACGCAGAGTTCAAATCAAGCACCGTAAAAAACTTGGCTTTTCCCAAATATTGCAAAACAATTTCAACTTTAGGCATGGGAAACGGATCTAGTTTTACCCTGTCATTAAGGAGGCGATAGTCAAGGACCAAACGATATTTGCCCTTATTTTTCTTATCTACTAAAAAGGCCGGTGAGGCAAAATTGGATTTAGAAGGGACTATTACCTTATTATCAAGTAAATCATTAATAATTTCTCGAAAGGCTTTCATTTTAGGCGGTGCACATTGATACGGCACACATTTAATAGGGGTTTCATCTACCAGCACGATCTTGTATGGCATTAGCGTACATTTGCCAATTTTAGTAGTGATAACATCCTTATATTCCTCGCTTAATTGCTGTATCTGCAATTTTTCCTTCTCACCCAACCTTTGCTCTAACCCTTCGATACCACCACAAACCACCTTTCTTTTTTTTTTATTCTCCCACAATTTTATCTTAATTTTATCATTAAAATCGAACCTCATTACTTTCTCGCCGCACACTATTATAGCCTTACTATCTTTTAAAAAATCCATTCCCAAAACTACTTCATGGATCAAATCGGGCATTACCCAGAATTCACGTGTCCAAGATAAATGTTCCAATTTAAAATGTAAAAATACTTTCACCTTTACCTGAACCTTTTGCCCGTCCGCCATGGCCACATTAATGCCTTGACTACTTACGATCTTAGTTTTCAAAAATTTATGATCGCGCACCAAATTACTCAAAAATTTCTGCTGGATGAAACTACAACTAGCCCCCGTATCAAGTAAAGCTTCTATCTCACGATCATACAACCAAACTTTGACACATAAACCTCTTTTTGCCTGAATGACCGCCAAACTATGCTTATTGTTAAATCGATATTTCTTAACTTCCTTACGGAAATTACATTTCCCGCTATTATGACCATCTTTATTACAAAAACCACAAACTAATTTTTTCTTGCGATTACATTTTTTTATCAAATGGTCCATGCTGCCACACCTAAAACATGTCTTGTGTCTTTCCTGCTCCGGTTTCTTTTTAAAGCAAAATTTTTCTAAATGACCATATTTGCCACAAAAACCACAAACAAATTTATTAACCTCCGAAACCGAGCAATCCTTAGCAAAATGCCCTACCTTATTACACTTAAAACAAGTCTTATCAATTTTTTCATTACCCGGCGTTTTAAAACAAACCGGTTTAAAATTGATTTTGCCTTTACACTTATCGAATTCACATTTAGCGTAAAAAATATTATCTACCTGGATAGCCCAAGTGTTGAGTTCCTCCACACTATTAGGTCTGCCAATAAATGCGCATTCGTGTCTGATGGCAGGATTTAGATTTTCCAAAATAATAGCTACAAAACGGTGATCATCTAACTGCAGACCAAATACATTAACGTGATTTCTAATATCCTGTATAAATTCTAAGGTGCTTTCATTTTCCCGTTGAAAACGGAAAATCAATTCCTTAATTAGATCGTCCTTCACCCTCTTAGGGCACAAATATTCCCACAAATTCTCTTTCACTACCGACCATCCAACAGACTTATTTATACCTGACGTAATCACGTCTCTAGCGATCCCGCTACATTTAGTCGAAATACACCTTAACAATTCTTGCTCATTTTGTAAACAACAATTAGTTTTCAAACTATCTACTCCCAAGCAAAACTTTATTAAATCACTTGGCCCACCGGAACATAAAGATGGCAACCTATCCAGTTCTTTGAAAAGTAATTTACTTTGCATAGCAGTATTCAATGAATTTACTTGGCTGATCTCCGAATTCTCCACATTTTCCTCAACAGGTTTTTTCCTCCCTTCTTTAATGTGGGTACTTAATTTCCTGCGTAAGGTATCAATGTCATCCTCCAGACCACTCTCTACTCCCGCTGCTTGCAAATTAGCGTAAACCTGTTCTTTGGGAAGTTTATAAATCCAAGAAACTGACATTATTAAAAAAATCAAAAAAGTCAGCAAAATCGCAAAAGTCCAAAGTCTCTGCCTAGCAGAGTGGCGCAGGTTGTAACCCTTCTTCCTCCTCAATTGGAAGAGGGGTTGCGTCCCCGACTCACTCTGGGCGCGAAGGGAAAAAATAAATATTAAAACCAGGCATAAAAAGCTAAACAATATAAATTCCCCACACCACTGCCCAGGGGTCAGGCCAAAAAAATTCAAAGGATATAATAGTAGAGTAACCATTAAACAAACAAGAGGCAAGACTTTGGACGTATGTTATTAAAAAATAGAAATTTGCAAAAATAATTTTTACTATACATAACCATACAAGCTTAGTTACAAAAGCTGACGTTAATAATGGCAGCATCTTATCCCCATTTGCGATACTAACAATAACCTTTAAAAAATCGTAAAAATATAAATACTGATAACAACAAGTATAAAAATATATAAGGGCGTGAGGCGTGGCCACTATAAAATATCAAAATATACTGACTGCCCTAATACCAAAAATCAAACAAGACAATCAATACAAATATATAAAAAATCTACAAAAATAATACTGAAGTACAAACAAATTATTTAAATAAAGTTCTTAAACTCTCAATCAACGGTTTAGTCTTTCTTCAGATGTTCGTTGCTAAAGACTTGCCAAAAAAACAAAGTTAATATCCTAGGCGTGCGCTGGCTTCCTGACCTTCCTCACCAACTCCAGAGTCTAATGCCACGCCGGGCCATTGGTACGAATTCACAAAGGCGTGAACGATGATCAAAAAAAAATTATCTTATTTTTAAGGGAAATGTAGCAAAAACTCTTCACGTAACATAACTATGTTACCACAGAAGTATTTATCATATACTTCAAACAAAGTCTTACTTCTTTATTAACTTGCCAATGATTTCATTAAAAACGTAGAATGGCCGCACCAACCAACATCAGGCTGCGCATGTAGTCCAATACCGATCACATACTTTTAATAATACTGCACAAGCTGATATATTAGCTAAATGCAACTTTAAGTATGCCAATTCCGAAGACAAACTCTCAAAAACAAATTGCAAAATGTTCGTTTCTTCCAAACTTATACTTTTATTACAACTACAGGCAAACGGGCGACCTTTTTTAAAAAAATCCCACACTGGAACAACGTGTGAAAACAAATGGGCCTCTTCACCAAACTGGCTAATAAAAGTTCCGTCCAAATAAAATTTAGTATGGGAAAATACACAGTTCACTAGGTTTGCCAAAAACCAGTGCAGCACCACGAGGGTAAAAATCAAAATTGCGGCCTCTCTTTACCTTGATAAGTTCAGTATCACAGGGCAATCCATTGCCCTGTCACCCAGCGTGGAGCCTCCAGCCCAATACTCTTCGTCGCCCGTTGCCGTCCGGCACACCAGTCCGCGCCGTCACATGGCTCTGTCCTCGACGGTCGCTCGGCACGCACCCCTCTCGCCGGCCCAGCTGATTTTTTCTTCCCGGCAAGCCGAATGTCTGACGTCATCAGCCAACCGCCGGGCGCTCACCAAGTGGTATTTACGTGAAACACAATCGATATTCTTAAACTCATAATCGATAGCTACCAAACGGCGTATAACTAATTAACAGAAACAAATATAATTAAAAAAATTTACAGATAAATTAACATTAATTAAAAAAGGCGTAAAAATACGTGAAATAAAAAACCATATAAAACTAGAGACCAGCAACAAAAATAAATTACAAGTAAAAATGTGGCCCTGCCGGCCACAAAATGTACGTACTGTGTGGAAATGCCATAGTTAATAAAAAAAGTTTATAAAAATATAGTTTTTAAAGTAACCAATAGAAAGCACGCCTGGTAAAGATGATTAGGTATTCATCTCCATCTAGCGGGCAAAGTGAGAACTATGTAGGGACTGCATGAAAGACCGTATGAAAACCTTCGCCACAAACTAGCAACCGAATGTTAACAATTCAAGATCCACACAACTTAGAAACGTCGTAACGTAGAAAGTCATAACTTAGAACTATCATAACTTAGAAACACACAACTTAGAACTGTCATAACTTAGAAACACGTAACTTAGAAACACGCAACGCAGAACCACACAACTTAGAAACGTTGTAACGTAGAAAGTCACAACTTAGAACTATCATAACTTAGAAACACACAACTTAGAACTGTCATAACTTAGAAAAACGTAACTTAGAAACACGCAACGCAGAACCACACAACTTAGAAACGTCATAACGTAGAAAGTCACAACTTAGAACGATCACAACTTAGAAACACACAACTTAGAACTGTCATAACTTAGAAACACATAACTTAGAAATACGTAACGCAGAACCACACAACTTAGAAACGTCGTAACGTAGAAAGTCACAACTTAGAACTATCACAAGTTAGAAACACACAACTTAGAACGATCATAACTTAGAAACACGTAACTTAGAAACACGCAACGCAGAACCACACAACTTAGAAACGTCGTAACGTAGAAAGTCACAACTTAGAACTATCACAAGTTAGAAACACACAACTTAGAACGATCATAACTTAGAAACACGTAACTTAGAAACACGCAACGCAGAACCACACAACTTAGAAACGTCGTAACGTAGAAAGTCACAACTTAGAACTATCACAAGTTAGAAACACACAACTTAGAACGATCATAACTTAGAAACACGTAACTTAGAAACACGCAACGCAGAACCACACAACTTAGAAACGTCATAACGTAGAAAGTCATAACTTAGAACCGTCATAACTTAGAAAATTCTACGTTATGTGTTTCTAAGTTGTGTGTTTCTAAGTTGTGATTTTCTAAGTTATGACAGCACCCCGGTCACGTCTTGCCTGGGGTTCCCACAAAATGCAGCTGTAGATTGGCGTCCCGGTTCTGCTGTTGCGAAGCACTTGACGCACCGAGATTGTGCAATCAATAAGACTTTAAAAATCAAAAATTTCCCGTTTTTCAAGTTTATATCTGCAGACTTGAAACTATGTAGTGATGTTCCTTATATGACGATGTGTTTGGCCCGGGCAACTCCGGGTACTTCAGCTAGTGTAGTACAAAACACAGTCACTATCCGCGCCTGTCTGTTCGTTTACTTATTCTAAACTGCACAATGAATTTTAATGCGGTTTTCACCATCAGTTAGAAAATTTCTTCCGGAAGGTATTTTTGTGTATAAAACATTCACATTAAATTTAAATATGGTGGATAAATCTTGATGTTTTTTGATCAAGTCGTAACAAGACACTTTTAGGACACTTACATAGCTTACAATTAATTAACTTTTCGTGACTGATACATCAAATAAATTCAATACAGAGTTGTAGTTCTTAAAAAAGCCTACAGAAAATTCCGCGATAGCATATATCTATCTTCTACGGATGACCACAGTAACCATTTATATCTTTCAAAATTAATTTAAAAAATAATTAGTTATTTTCTAAGCTATTTTGGCTGACATAGTATTAACCTTTATCCAATTAAACATATTCGTTACTTCAGACATTTAATTTATATTAAAACTGACATTTATACCATATAATAGGCGCTCCATCAAGCCGTGATTTTTAGCTTTCGATACTTATCAGTGCTTTCTTATTAAATCAAAATGATTCCACATTAGTAGATCGCATCTGTATGTAGCCGGGGTAAGTCGCCAGTAACCAATAAATATACACTATTTGGCATGTGGTAAAGAAACGGAAAATAATTCTCTTACAAAAAGTGTATAGTAGTATAAAAATAAAATTAAATAATATCCACGAAACAATGAATACACTGCAAAAACTTACATATTTTAAAAATAAAATTGTGATTCAGTTTCAAAAAAATTTAATTCAGTTTAAACTCGATTTTATAAGTGGCAGTTTTAAAAAGTTTTGTATTCATACGAAAATATTGAGGGAATTTATTATTGTCACGCACACGAAATAAAAAATAATAAAAAATTATTATTATTCTGGTGCATCAATTCTCCTCTGCAAGTTAAAATGTGTATTATTAAGTTTTCTAAAAATTGCCATGGTTATACTGTAGTTTCATGTTAGTAACTTAAATCATAGATATCACCTTAAAAATAGAAAAATATGTACCAATTAAAACGTTTATCATTAAATTAAACAATATTATTCCTATGATTAATTTATTTTTCAAGTTGTTGTAACGTGAAAGGTTTATCAGTACGCGTGGTTCATATCTGCTTCCCCATCTCTTATTTCCGTCTCCCCTCTCCCCTCTTCACCCGTGCAGAACCCCCCCCCCCCCTTTTTTTTTTCACCATCTTATTATAATAAGGCAGGATGCTCGCTGTTTTCGCAGAGTAAACTTGGCC